>NW_028270184.1:1328636-1614434 GCF_037043375.1 Chiloscyllium plagiosum
TGGCCTACTGCTACTCTTATGTTGTGTGTTCATATTTCCGAGAGCAGTTTTGAGTTTCAGCCACATTGTTGTGGGTCTGAAGTCATACATAAGCCAAACCAGATAAGGATGGCGATTACCTTCCCTAAAAGACATCAGTGAACCAAATGGATTTTTGTTAACAGCGACTAATAGCAGATTTATTAAGAGAATTCAAACTCAAGCTGCCGTGGTGGGATTTAAACACAGTTCCCAGAGCATTAGCCTGACTCTTTGGATTACTAATCCAGTGATATCGCAACTGCATCATCTGTCTTATAAATAAATTTATGGAGAATAAAAATAGAGAATGTCTGAAATAACTGCACAAAAGCCGGTATCTGTCACCAGGTCACCCTTAATTTACTTGTGCACAGCACATTGGCTGTGGCCAGCCAGCTCAGAGTCAGTCCCCTGAACTAAGAAGAAATCTCCTGGTTATATATTTTTTTCTTGACTGAGGAGATTCTAATCTCCTGGTTATATTTTTCTTTTATTTCCAGGAATACCAGTTAACAAAACTGGCTTTGTAAACCAGCCGGTTTAGGAATCAGGTCCTCCTTAAAAAAAGCAGAAACCAACAGCAGCAGGAACACACTGACTGTGGCCCAGCCAGCACAGAGGCAGTCCCCTAGACTGAGGGGATTCTAAATCTCCTGGTTATATTGGTCAGCCAGGGCTTTCCTGATTGTCCCAGGTTAACAGCCCCAATCAAGGATCTCATCGTCAATAAGAACCAGTGGGTTCCAAACACGACGGTGTCCCAAAAGTTTGTAGATCACTGTTTAGGCCTTAACTGGAGGATTGTGAACTATCCTGGGCATAACACTTCAGGTAAAATGAAATGATACTTGAAACAGTTCAGAGGAGATTGAAAGGATGTCATCAGGGATGGTAAAGGTATTTGATGGGCACAGAGGAGGTTTACCAGGAAGTTAGCAAGGATGAGGGGCTTCAGTGAAGTTGGAAAGTTGGGACTTGGAATGGAGATCATTTAGAGGGCTGTAAGAGTTTGAGTATTGAGCTGCCTTCACAGAATGAGACAGTACGGAAGGAGGATATTTAGTCCATTGAATCTGTGCAGGCCTTTTGAAAGAGTCATCCAATTAGATCCCATTCCTGCCCTTTGATCCCATTGCCCTGTCCTCTCCAGGATCAATCCAGTATTCTATGGCAAGTTACTGGCTCCATGAAGAGTACACCAATATTAAATGCCAGGGTTTTGTTGCCAGTTTGAGAGAGTTTTTGTTTAAGATATTGCTATTAGACATTAATTAGAATAAAATTTGCAGCAGGTTCTGGGGGAATCACCGTGGAAGACCTGCAGGGATGATATAATCGTTCGTGAAAGTTTACACTACAATGTCAGGGAGATTCAACACAAGCAATACACTGGTGAGTCAGCTGCCTATATGATACTCTGTTTCTGTGGTCATTGGGTAGATCTCAAAACTATTTATTGGGAGGTGACGCACCCCATGGTACAATAACAATAAGAAGCAGCATAAAAGCTCAGCAAAGCTGAGAGGGATTTCATAACTTGGGGTTAGAAAGAAAACCGCTGGTTTGGACCTTGTGAATAATAGTCCCTTTATTCATTCATGGAGTGTGGATGTCACTGGCTGGGCCAGCGTTTGTTACCCACTTTGTTGCCCTTGAGAAGGTGGTGGTGAGCTGCCTGCAATTCACTGAACTGCAACACTAAGCTCCAAACTGATGGGAATGCAGTACATTCAGCTAGCTCACACTAACAGCAGAGGCAGGACTCACTGGGTAGCTTTTTCAAAGAGCCTTTATAGACGCAATGGGCTGGATGACCTCATTCTGTGCTGCAAGAGTCTGTGACGCTCTGTACATTGAATAGGAGAAAGGTGTCATGCAGGGAGACATGGGCAGGGGTGTAAAATCAAATTAATGTTTGGTCTCTGCTAGTGCTTGCTCTAAGCTTGTTTTTCTAACTCGAGGTGGATACAAGGTTGAGAGTGTGGTGCCTCGGTCAGCAGCATCCAAGGAGCAGGAGAATCGACGTTTCGGGAATAAACCCTTCATCAGGAAGCCCTTTCCTGATGGAGGGCTTATCCCCGAAACATTGATTCTCCTGCTGTGTCTTTCCAGCACTGCACTCTCGGTTCTGATCTCCAGCATCTGCAGTCCTCAGTTTCTCCCAGGTGGGTACAAGATGCAGATCAGAGCTAGGTTTGTTCAGGCCAGGGTATCTGGTGGTAAATAATAAATACCAGCTTTGCTGTGAACACACATTTCCACAATGAAAGTAATTTTTAAGTGTGAATTATTAAGATTATCTCACATCCTTTTCCCATTTTGCAATTCCTCAGCTCCTGCTGGATGTGGATTAGAGGTATCAGATATTTTGTCCTTGTGATTTAATTTGACCAGCATTGTAATGTTGTTCAGTCTATCATGCACGTGCTAACATTTTAATTGAAAATGCCTATCATAGCCCAGTTTCCTTGTCCGGTCTCCTTTTCTTCCTCAGCTCGGACTTATTCATGCCTGACAACAAGTTGTTGTTTTCTCACAAACTTTCATAAGAACCCTCTTGGTAAACTGCTTCTTACCATTCCAGTGAAAGGTTATTCCCATTTCTAGCACAAACACTTCTCCTCTTCACCCTGCCCTCTCTGTAACTGTACTCATGTGAGCTGCTGATTTTAATGAAACAGTAAGCAACAGAGTGAGAGATAGCGAGCTGTTATGCTGCCTGTTGTGGTGTTTACTGACCTGGCTGACACTGTGAGATGTCCTCATACATTCATTACTGCCTGTGTGAATGTGTAGGGCTGAAAGGCTGTGGAATTGTTCCTTGCAGTAACCACAGGTGAAAGAATATGGGGAATCTGCCTTCTCTTCCATCCCTTTCCTGTGCGACAAAGAAAGAATAAAAATAATGCATTTCATATCACATCTTTCACCAGCATGGCACGTCTCAAAATCTACTACAGCCAAACAAACACTTCTAAAGAGTACCGACTGTTGGAAATTTGTAATTAGCAGCTGATTTCACACAGCAGACTCCCACATGTAGCACTGTCATATTGAATGTCTAATCTGTTTAACCCTCTCGGCTGAGGGGATTTAAAAGAAGAACAAAGAACAGTACAGCACAGGAACAGGCCCTTCAGCCCACCAAGACTGCACGGACACGTGATGCCTTTCTAAACTAAAAACCTTTTTCAGTATGAGTCCATATCCCTCTATTCTCTGTCTATCTGTCAAGGTGCTTCTTAAATGTTGCTGTTGTACATGCCTCCGCCACTTCCTCTGGCAGCGCGTTTTAGGTAGCTACCACTCTATATGTCTGAAAAACATGCCTCTCGCATCTCCTTTCAACCTATCACCTTCTACCTTAAACCTATGTCCTCCAGTAATTTACATTTCTACCCTGGGTAAAAGAATATCCATTCTATCCATGCTTGTCATAATCTTGTAAACTTCTATCAGGTTACCCCTCATCCTTTGGCATTCAAGTGAAAACAAACAAAGTTGTCCAATCTCTCCTCATAGCTAACATCCTCCGAACCAGGCAACATTCTGGTAAACCATTTCTGTACCCTCTCCAAAGGATGCATTTCCTTCTGGTAATGTGGCCACCAGAACTGAACACAGTATTCCAAATAAGGCCTCACTAAAGTTCTATACAGCTGCAACATGACTTGCCAATTTTTATACTCTATGCCCTGACTGACAAAGGCAAGCATGCCATATGCCTTTTTGACCACCTTATCTACTTGTGTTGCCACTTTAAGGAAGTTCCAGGACACCAGGCAAAATTCCCCTGCTTTCCTTCCAACAGTAGTTCTTAGGTCTTTCACATTCACCCAAGAGAGCAGTTAGTTCCTTGTGACCATGTCTTGTGTGAAAGATAGCACCTTCAACAGTGCAGCACTCTTTCAATACTGACCGTCTGACAGTGTATCACTCCCCCAGTACTGACCCTCAGTGCTGATCCTCCAACAGTGCGTCACTTCCTCAGTACTGACTTTGCAAAGGTGCAATGTTCCCTCAGCACTGACCCATCAAAATGTGGCGCTTCCTCAGCACTGACTCTCCAACAATGTGTCACTACCAAAGTACTGACACTCTGAAAATGTGGCACTCCCTCTGCACTAACCCTTTGAAGGTGCTGTGCTGACATTGGTAGTGGGCAAGTTGTTGGAGGGAATCCTGAGGGATAGGGTTTACACGTATTTGGAAAGGCAAGGACTGATTAGGGATAGTCAACATGGCTTTTGTGAGTGGGAAATCATGTCTCATGAACTTGACTGAGTTTTTTGAAGAAGTAACAAAGAGGATTGATGAGGGCAGAGCAGTAGAGATGATCTATATGGACTTCAGTAAGGTGTTCGACAAGATTTCCCATGGGATACTGGTTAGCAAGGTTAAATATAAATGCGAGGTGCTGCATTTTGGGAAAGCAAATCTTGTCAGGACTTGTACACTTAATGGTAAGGTCCTAGGGAGTGTTGCTGAACAAAGAGACATTGGAGTGCAGGTTCATAGCTCCTTGAAAGTGGAGTTGCAGGTAGATAGGATAGTGAAGAAGGCGTTTGGTATGATTTCCTTTATTGGTCAGAGTATTGAGTACAGGAATTGGGAGGTCATGTTGTGGCTGTACAGGACATTAGTTAGGCCACTGTTGGAATATTGTGTGCAATTCTGGTCTCCTTCCTATCAGAAAGATGTTGTGAAACATGAAAGGGTTCAGAAAAGATTTACAAGGATGTTGCCAGGGTTGGAGGATTTGAGCTACAGGGAGAGGCTGAACAGGCTGGGACTGTTTTCCCTGGAGCATCAGAGGCTGAGGGGTGACCTTATAGAGGTTTACAAAATTATGAGGGGCATGGATAGGGTAAATAGGCAAAGTCTTTTCCCTGGGGTCGGGGAGTCCAGAAGTAGAGGGCATAGGTTTAGGGTGAGAGGGGAAAGCTATAAAAGAGACCTAAGGGGCAACTTTTTCACACAGAGGGCGGTACGTGTATGGAATGAGCTGCCAGAGGAAGTTGTATCTGGATGGATATATGAATAGGAAGGGTTTAGAGAGATATGGGCCACGTGCTGTCAAATGGGACTAAATTAGGTTTGGATATCTAGTCAGCATGCACAAGTTGGACTGAAGGGTCCGTTTCCGTTCCATATACCTCTATGATTGTATGACTCTACAACTTGGGAACAGAGATCTCAGTAATTCATCTTAATTGATCTGAGGATGTGACTACTCAGAGGCTATTTTGCAACAGAGAGTACTCTGTTAACAATGTACTTAAGGGGAACAGGCCATTTAAGCATAAAACTATCTCAGTGAAACATTACAGCTGACTCCACAAGCAATACAGCAATCTCTATAGGCGGCACTCCTCTCAGTACAGAGTGGAAAAGTAATAATGTTCTGTTCTGCTTTCAGCTTAAGTTTAGTCTAAAATTAGTTGCCATGACACTCGTGACAACTCGCACCAACATCTACCTTGGGTATGAACCCATTAAGATCAGGCAAAGCCTGTCACTGGTACTGACTGTCACTGTATTGTGGGTTGGAGGAGGAAGTTCCCTCCAGTGCCATACATTACCTTTGGTCTGACATTCTCGCACAGGCCTGAGGAATTTGGTGAGCCTGCAAGAACAAAAACAATTCATCATCATTATCTCTCCATAGTGCTCGTAAAAGTGCATTTGAAGGAACTCATTATGTATTCACTCCTACACTCATTCAGTTTCCAAACCACAGTGTGGGCCAGTGATCTGACTGAGCCCAACAGATCATGTAAGTTCTGCATTCTGTCACTGGTGTGTGCTGCCTGAGGTGATATCTGCCCATTTGGTGCTGAGACTCTGGCCCTTTATGTTTTGTTACATCCACGCTTAGCTGCTGGGTGGCACAGTGGTTAGCACTGCTGCCTCACAGCACCAGAGACCTGGGTTTAATTCCCGCTTCAGGCAACTGTCTGTGTGGAGTTTGCACATTCTCCCCATGTCTGTGTGGGTTTCCTCCAGGTGCTCCGGTTTCCTCCCACAGTCCAAAGGTGTGCGGGTTAGGGTGGATTGGCCATGCTAAATTGCCCATAGTGTTAGGTGAAGGGGGAAATGTAGGGGAGTGGTTCTGGGTGGGTTGCTCTTCGAAGGGTCGGTGTGGACTTGTTGGGCCGAAGGGCCTGTTGCCGTACTGTAAGTATTCTAATCTAATCTAATCAAAAACCATCACCATCTCCATATTTCACAAACTTGGAGCATGATTCTGGGCAGTGGTAACCACTGAGATGTTGAGGATTGTTTCAGTGAAGGCAAACCCATTGAATATCGTAGAAACCCAACAGAGGAGAAGCAGACCATTTGGCCCATCAATTCCATAATGAGCCTCTGAAGAACATCCCATCCATACCTGCTCCCTACCCCGTAACCTCACTTTTACCATGGCTGACCCATCTATCCTGCATATCCCTGGACATTCTGGGTAATTTAGCATTGCCAATCTGCTTAACTTGCATATCTTTGGACTGTGGGAGGAAACTGGAGCACCTGGAGGAAACCCACGCAAACACAGGGAGAATGTGCAAACTCCACACAGACAGTCTCCTGAGGGTGGACTTGAACCCAGTTCCCTGGTGAGGCAGCAGTGAGCCACCATGCCACCCTGTCTTAAGGGGCAATGTTTAGATTGTCTCTTAGACGCTCATTGCCTGACATTTGTGTGACATGATGTTACTTCGCCCACTACAGCTTTGTCACTCACTTTATCTGTACTCCTTTGGTGTAATCTCCTTACAACTCACTTCCCTACTGATCTTTCTGTGATCAGCATATTTACCATTTACCACTGAACCTTCCATCCAAATCATTGAAATAAATGATAAAATATTGAGGTTCAATCACTGATCCCTGTGGCAAATCACTTTATACATATTGCAACCAGAAAATGACCCAGTTATAGAGTTGCCAACACTGTTTCCTATTAGCTAGCTAATCTATCCATACAAAAGGTTAGTTCCTACACCATGAGATTTTATTTACTGTAATAACTTTTTGTTATGAAGACTATCAAATGTCTTCTGGGAATTTAAGTACTGTATATTGACTGGCTCTCCTTTACCCACACTGCATGCCAGTTCCTCAAAGAGCCCCAACAAATTAGTTAAATACTCTTTCACTAAACCATGTTAACTCTGCTCATTACCATGTGTTATTCTAGTGCTTTGCTGTAACATCTTAAATAGTAGCTTATAACATCTCTATTTTATATGTTAACTAGCCTTTAGTTTCCTGTTTTCTGTCTTCATCCCTTTTTGAATAAAATAGTTACGTTTCATTTCATTGCCGTCTTGCACGTCTTCTTGTTTCACTGCACGATTGGTTTCAGCTGTTTGGAGCCTAATCTCTGAATTTCTTCTCTAAATGTCTCTGCATCTCTCTCTTTCTTGAAGTTACTGCTTCCACTTACCTTTTTGACCAATCTTGTGGTAATGTCTGTCATAGTGCGATATTTAATTTTGACTGATGACATTCCTATGGGAAGTTCTCTTACATTAAAGGCACATAGAACTGCAAGTTTTATTTTAAGGGTTTTACATTTAACCTGGTGATATTGAGCCAAGTAAGGAAATTAATAAAGAGGTGTCACCTGGTTTGCAAGTTCAGATAGGTCAAAGTTGGGATGGTGCCCAATCCCCACTCACTCCCTTCTCACTCGCATGTGATCACCTTCGTCATGATTTCCAGGGGAAAAAGAGAAGACAAAACAATGAAACTATTGAACCTAATATCTGTGACTGACTTCCTCCAGCGAGACGAGATATCAGCATATGGATCAGATTGAGTGCTTCAAACAGGAATGCTGTATCTCCACGTGCCCCTACCTGCTGCCAGAAGATGCCTGGTGGGCAGGCCTGTGATCCCACTTCTTTAGCAACTGGCATGTTCAGTGGACCCTGAAACTCTGCACATGCGGAGTGCTCGCCGTTCTCCAGCTCCTGCCTTGAACAGCCCATTGTGTACTGCATGGAGGGAGAGTTGTTGAGCTGCTGAGGACTCTGCACTGAAACACAAGGAGGAGAGTCAGTAATCAGTTGGTGGATTGAACACATTCAGGTCTGTGAAAAAATAGGCCTTTCAGCCGAACAGCATTGTGTTGGTGATTACACTGCACACAAACACTACACCATTCTATTTCATTTCACCCCATTAGCATACTCTTCGATTCCTTTGTCCTCTTAAATTTATCTGTTGGATATGGAAGTGACCATTTTATATATATTTATGCCCACGGTTCAGTTATTTCTGCAAATGGAAACATCTCTATGCCTAATGTTTCATATCTTAAAACCTCCTCTAGGTTAGGACATTAATAATATTGTCAGTTCAGTTGATCAGATTGGTTTACCTTTATTAAACTTTATTAAACTTTGCGTTTCCATTGGACCTTACTACTTCACACAGCTGATTGAATGTTCTTCATTATGTTGGATATCCAGAAGATCTCCCAAAACACAGTGTGCAATGAGGAACTGAGGTAACATTGCTTGTGAGAAGAGTGTTGACCAGAGAGAATTCCCCTGTTTGACAAAACCTGACATTTAAAAGTCTTCAATAAGCAGATAAAGAGGAGGAAAACTCTTCTGCCAATGAGGCACTAGTACTTTGAGGCACTTTACCTGAAGGTACTGGTGAAATCAACTGACCTAAGTTATAGCCTGTGATTAGTCAAGACACATATGGGTTTAAAGGAGATCTAAATAAATGCAAGGGAGAAAGGAACAAAAGGGTATGTTATGGGGGAGAAGGGAAGATGAAGGGGGGTGGGAGTAAATTTGTGTAGAGCAGATAAACAGCACAGAGCAGTTGATCTGAATGGCCTGTTACTGCAGTAGCCATTGTATATCTACAAAATTTAACAGGACTCTAAAATACCCCATCATTGGTATTCCACGAAGGTTTCCATCTCCCTTGCCTTTACTAAAAATTCGAAGACTGACATTGATTTTTGTTAGGCTGAAGGAATCAGATATTTATCAAAAAAAAGAGTAAATGGAGTTGAGTAACAGGATTAGGCAGGATCTGATTGAACACAGAATAGGCTGGGTGGACTGAGAAGCCACCTCTTGCTATGATTTGAAAGATTTTGAAGGGTTGTATTTTAATGCTCTGTCACACATACCACCTCCTCACTAGTTGATAACCTGTCAAATCACAGAACCAGGAGAAAGTGAGGACTGCAGATGCTGGAGATCAGAGCTTAAAAATGTGTTGCTGGAAAAGCGCAGCAGGTCAGGAATCCTGAAGAAGGGCTTATGCCTGAAACGTCGATTCTCCTGCTCCTTTGATGCTGCCTGACCTGCTGCGCTTTTCCAGCAACACATTTTTAAGCTCAAATCACAGAACCATAATAACACAGAAGGGAGTAATTCAGTCCATTGTGACTGCACCAGCTTTACAAATGAACATCATTACCCACTGCCAATCTCCTCCCTCTTCCCCATACACTTGCACCCAATTTCCAGCCAAAGAATTATCCAGTGCCCTTCTTAAATGCTGCAATTGAACCATTGCCACATTTCTAGGCAGTGCATTCCAGACCACAACTTTGTGCTGCGTGAAGGTTTGCACATCACTTTAAATGTTTCTCTCCAGCTACCGTACCCAGCATGAAAACCTCGATCAAATCTCCTCTTGGGCTTTTTCTCTCCAAGAAGAACAGTCCCAGCTGCTTCAATCTATCCTCAAAATTAAAGTCTTTCATTCCTATAACCCTTCTTGTAAATTGTTTCAGCACTCTCTCCAATGCATTTATACCTTTCCTATAATGTGATGCTCATAACTGTACACAATACTCCAGATGAGGTCTAACAGGCGTCTTATACAAATTCAAAATCACCTCCTTGTGGCTCTTGTACTCTGTGCCCATACTAATAAAGCTGAGAATACTGTATGCTTTATTAACTGCTCTCCACCTGTTCTGCCATCTTCCTCGCAAAGTGCATGAATCTTATTGGTCACCTATCTGCCCACTCCGGCAACTTGTCAATGTGCTTCTGGAGTTCCATACCATCTCCTCACAGTTTACAATTCTTCAAAGTGTCATTCATCTGCAAACAATGTCAAATCCTGAGAAATTTCACTCGAAATCTTCCACCAAAAATTATACATTGATCATTACTCTCTGTTTCCTATCATTCAGCCAATTATGTATCAGTAAAAGCCGAAAGAACTGTGGATGTTGGAAATCAAAGACTAAAACTGAAGTTGCTGGCAAGGCTCAGCAGGTCTGACTTTTCAGTTTCAATCAGTTCTGAAATGTTAATCTGAAACGTTAACCCTGATTCCTCTTCACAGATGCTGCCAGACTTGCTGGGCCTTTCTAGCAATTAAGAAACCATATGGCTTCTATCCCTAACTTTCCTGACAAGTCTGTTGTGTGGCAGTATATCAAGCACCGTTTCAAAATCCATGTACACCACATCAGCAGTGTTACATACATCGAGCCTTTCTGGTACCTTTTACAGATACTCCAACAGGTTAGTTAATTCGAATTTCCCCTTTAGAAATTCTTGCTGACTGTTACTATTCGAGCCACATTTTTCAATTTACTTGCTAATCCTATCCTCAATATTTATTCCTAGAAGTCACCCCACCACTAAAGTTAAACAGACTGATCTGTAATTACTGGGATTATCCTTACAATATTTCTGAAACAAGGCTGTAATGTTTCCAATTCTCCAGTCTTCTGGCACCTCCCTGAGTTCCAGAGAGATTGAAAGATTATGGCAATCATTTTTTTGGATGCTGCCTGACCCTGTTGTGATCTCCAGCATTTTTTGTTTTCATTATAGATTTCAGCATCTGCAGTAATTTGCTCCTTCACTTTTTTCAAAATCCTTGGAGACATCCTGAATACTTTACTGGAGGACCCTGACAAATGCCACATTCTTCACTCTAACATTCCTGATACACTCAGGGCTAACATAAACAGATGTTTAACCAGGAGGGGCACCTAACACTATTGCAGAAAAAAAGGCAGGAAATCAGAGTTGAGGATTATCGGTTGTGATAACATTGAATGAGAGAATGAACTTGATCGACCAAATGCCTACTTTTGCTCTTACATCTTATCACTCATCCTTCACAATAACATTCCACATTCTTCATTGTAAAACTCTGATGTATCCCACATCCTTCACAATAACACTGATAACATATTCCACATGCTTCACCATAATACTCTGTTATATCTCACACTGTTCACTGTAATACTGAAATATCCAACATCCTTCACTGTAACACTGAAATATCCAGCATCCTCCACTGTAATTCTCTGCTATATCCCGCATCCTTCACTGTAACACAGATATATCCCACATCCTTCACTGTAACACAGATATATCCCACATCCTTGACTGTAACACTGATATATCCCACATCATTCACTGTAATACTGATATATCCCACAGTGTTCACTGTAATACTGATGTATCCCGAATCCTTCACTGTAATACTGATATATCCTACATATTCACTGTAACTCTCTGATATCTCCCACACGGTTCACTGTAACAATGATATGTCCCATATCATTCACTGTAACACTGATATATCCGACATCATTCATTGAAATGCTGATCTATCCCACACCCGTCACTGCAATACTGATCTATCCCACACCATTCACTGTAATACTGATATATTTCATACCATTCACTGTCATACTGATGTATCCCACACTGTTCACTGTTAAGAATCACACAACACCAGGTTAATATGCAAAAAATCACAACCATCTGATGAAGGAGCAACGCTCCAAAAGCTGGTGCTTTCCAATAAACCTATTGAACTATAACCTGGTGTTGTGTGATTTTTAACTTTGTACACCCCAGTAAGTCTGATATATCCCATAGCATTCACTGTAACACTGATATATCCCAAACCTTTCACTATTAACCCTCTGATATATCCTACATCCTTCACTAACATTTTGCGAAATCCCACATCCTTCACTATTACATTCTACATTCTTTATTGTTAACCGTGTGATGCATCCCACTTCTTTCACTGTAACACACCAATATAACCTTCTTCACTCATTGTAACTCTCTGATAGATATCTTCACTGTAACACTCTTATAGAGTCATTGAGATGTGTACCATGGAAACAGACCCTTTGGTCCAACTTGTCCATGCTGACCAGGTTTTCCAAAGTAAACTAGTCCTATTTTCTTGTGCTTGGCCTATATCCAAACCTTTCCTATTCATGTACCTGTCCAATTGTCTTTTAATTGCTGTAATTATACCCACTTCCTTTGGTTCATTCCATACACAATGTGTGAAAAGGATGCCCCTGGGTCCCTTTGAAATCTTTCTCCTCTCACCTTAAACCTATGCCCTCTAATTTTGGACTCCCTAACTGTAGGGAAAAGACCTTTGCAATTCCCCTTATCTATACCCCTCATAATTTTATAAACCACTAAAAGATCACTCCTTAATCTCCTACACTCCAGTGCAAAAAGTCCCAGCTTCTCCAACTTCTTTGTATAACTCAAACCCTCTATTCCTAGCAACATACTTGTAGATCACTCACGGTAACAATCAGCACACATAGAATCATATAATCCCTATAGTGTGGAAGCAGGCCTATCGGCCCATTGAGTACACCGACTCTCCGAAAAGCATCCCACCCAGACCCACACCCCATCCTATCCCTGTAACCCGGCATTTCCCATGACTAAATCACCTAGTCTGCACATCCCTGGACACCATGGGAGATTTTAGCACGGACAATCCACCCTAACCTGCACACCTGTGGACTGTGGAAGAAAACTGCAGACATGGGGATAATGTGCAAACTCCACACAAACAGTCGCCCCAGAGTGGAATTGAACTTGGGTTCCTTGTGCTCTAAGGCAGCAGTACATTATGAAGCCAAATACATTCCAGGAGAAACAGAAGTACCTGGTGAGCTGTGGCTTGGCTGCTGGTAGAGCTGGTGTGTCAGGGTCTCTCTCTGCTGCGCTTGTACCCTGTAGTGTTGTCTTTCACCGTACAGGAATTGAGGAGGTGCATTGAATGAGTGGTGGAATTGCTCGAACTTTCCTGGCTGACACTGGTGTGGGTGGACGGGCCCCTGGACAGGCTCCCTGCTAATCTGCATGTGCTGCAACAACTGATGATGACTTGGCTGCTGTACCTGGTGGTAGGGGCCCATTTGGTGCTGGCTGTCACTCTGCTGTTTGGTGTCACCTGAGGGTTTGTGGAGCTGATGTTGCTGCATTTGGATGGCGGGCTGCTGCACGATATCTTGCGCCATCTGCTGGCTGACAGTGGGAGGCTGCTGCTGCTGCAGCCCTGCCATGCGCCGCAGCTGAGGGTAGCTATAATGCAGCGACTGCGGAAGTAAAACTTTGGGCTGCTGGTTTGTGGGCATGCATGGCACGTGCTGAGACACTCTGGGCTGAGGGTAGCGTTCTGCTGGTGCTTTCTGCAAGAGCATTTGCCGCAGTGTGATGTTCTGTGTGTAGCTGCCTGTCACGCTGGAGCTGTGACCCAGAGAGTGTCGGTTCGCGAAGGCTTTGTTGAATGAGTCCAACTTCCCATCTGCTCGTTTAGGCAGCTGCAAATCGCACTGTTCGAGGAGGCCATAAGTATGCCCACTTGCTGCTCTCACCAGTCTAGGATCACTGGGCTCTTGCTTCACAGTTACTTGGTTGCTGATGTCTGAGTGGTCCCAGCCAGCATTCCCAGTCAGCTCCAACCCTTTGTGTCCACCCAACTCCAGCCTGCCAGCCTCCATGGGGTCAGGATCGAAGCAGGATGAGACAGGAGAGTTTGACTCTGGGACACTCTCCAGTCCAAGTGTGTGTGAGAGGCTGCTGTCCATCCCAGGCAAAGGGCCACACTGCCCTTGGTGACGTTGAAAATAAAGCAGTCCCGCTCCCTCGCTGGTCTCTGGCTGGTTCAGCTGTTGCTCGCCCATGGCTTGAACCCACTCTGGCTAATTTGTGTATGCCAAGGAAGTCTGCAGGTCATCAGTCACCAGAGCTGGGAGCTGAAACAAAGCAGAGGCATTAGCCATGAATCAATTAGGCTTAACATTCACTGGGTGGGCGGCTGAACAGGAGGGGCTGAATGTCAGAATTTGAACGTGTGTGTACGTGTATGTGTGTGTGTGTAGGAGGGCACACACGCTCACATGCTGTCTCACATAAACTCATCATCTCAAACAACCTCTCACACACACACTCTCACTTACATTCACAGATCCTCTCTCATACACACACTCACACACTCCCTCCCTCACATACACTCTCACACTTCCACACTTTCACACTTACATGCTGTCTCACATTCACACACACACTGACATGCTCACAGAGCCTCTCTTACACTCTCAAATACCCACACCCAAATGCCCTGTACCTCACACATACACTCTCACAGGCCCTCTTTCTCACTCCCTCACACACTGTTTCTCTCACACTATCACATTCTCTCTCTTTTCCACACTTGGTCTCTCACATGCTGTGACTCTCGCGTGTGCATGTCCCGCACAGAAACAAACTCTCTGTCTCGTACACTGTCCCTACCACACACTCTCTGTTACACCATGTCTCCCTCTCTCACCCTGTCGTACACCCTCTCTCTCACAAACTCACTGTCTCACACATTCTCTCTCGTGTACTATCTCCCACATGCTCTTTTTCACACCCTCTCTCACACCCTCTTTTACACATTCTCTTACATACTCTGTCCCACATGCTCCCTCACATTCCCTCTCACAAACACACACTGTCTCTCAGACACCCTCTCTCTCTCCCACACCCTTTCTCACATTCTCTCTCTCACACACTCTCCCCACCTCTCTCTCACTCACTCTCACACACTGTCTATCTCTGACACACCATCTCTCTCACACTCTCTCTTTCCCGCACAATGTCTATCACACACACTCACATTCTCACTGTTACTCCTGTAAACACAGACTGAGATCCATATTTGAGGCCTTGACTGAGAGATTTTATTCACTGGAATCATCAAAAGAGTTTTCAAATTAGCAGTTTGGTTAAATGTTTTATATCAAATTATCATTGTCATGGATGGTGCAAGAAGTTCCCCGACATTGAGAAAATATTACTGGACATGGGGAAACCAGATGGTGTGCCTTTTCAAAATGAATTTTAACCAAAGAACAGATAAGCATCAGCCACTCTATTTCTCAGTAATTCTCATTTACAAATATTTGGATCTTAGTTATACCCATGACAGTAATAATTAATCATTTGACAAAGTATTCTGCTCACTAGATGATGGACAATGATAATAGGAAATGAAGTATTTTTCTCTTCATTTCATAATGTCTTGAGTGACAAGATTTACCATCAGATTGCCTCCTAGATAGGGACAGCACAGGGTTAGATACAGAGTGAAGCTCCCTCTACACTATCCCCTTCAAACACTCCCGGGACAGGGACAGCATGGGGTTAGATACAGAGTAAAGCTCTCCTAACACTGTCCCTATCAAACATTGCCAGGGCAGGGACAGAATAGGTTTAGAGACAGATTAAAGCTACCTGTACAAATAATAAAGATCTGCAGATGTTGGAAATCTGAAACAAAAACAGCTCTGAAAAAGGGTCACTGGGTTTTGTGTGTGGGAAATCATGTCTCATGAGCTTGATTGAGTTTTTTGAATAAGTAACAAAGAGGATTGATGATGGCAGAGCGGTATACATGATCTATATGGACTTCAGTAAGGAGTTTGACAAGGCAACCTTGTGAGACTGCGAGCAAGGTTAGATCTCGATACACAATTGGCTCAAAGGTAGAAGACAGGGTGGTGGTGGAGGGTTGTTTTTCAGACTGGAGGCCTGTGACCAGTGGAGTGCTACAAGGATCGGTGCTGGGTCCTCTATTGTTTGTCATTTATATAAATGATTTGAATGCGAGCATAAGAGGCACAGTTAGTAAGTTTGCAGATGACACCAAAATTTGAGTTGTAGTGGACAGAAAATAAGGTTACCTCACATTACAACAGGATCTTGATCGGATGGGCCAATGGGCTGAGTAGTGGCAGATGGAGTTTAATTCAGATAAATGCGAGGTGCTGCAGTTTGGGAAAGCAAACCTTAGCAGGACTTATATACTTAATGGTAAGGTCCTAGGGAGTGTTGCTGAACAAAGAAACCTTGGAGTACAGGTTCATAGCTCCTTGAAAGTGGAGTCGCAGGTAGATAGGATAGTGAAGTAGGCGTTTGGTATGCTTTCCTTTATTGGTCAGAGTATTGAGTGCAGGAGTTGGGAGGTCATGTTGCAGCTGTACAGGACATTGGATAGGCCACTGTTGGAATATTGTGTGCAGTTCTGGTCTCCTTCCTATCGGAAGGATATTGTGTAACTTGAAAGGGTTCAGGAAAGATTTACAAGGATGTTGCCAGGATTAGAGGATTTGAGCTACAGGGAGAGGCTGAACAGGCTGGGGCTGTTTTCCCTGGAGCGTCGGAGGCTGAGGGATTACCTTTTAGAAGTTTATAAAATCATGAGGGACATGTATAGGATAAATAGACAAAGTCTTTTCCCCGGGGTGGAGGAGTCCAGAACTAGAGGGCATAGGTTTAGGGTGAGAGGGGAAAGATTTAAAAGGGACCTACGGGGCAACTTTTTAACGCAGAGGTAGTGTGTGTATGGAATGAGCTGCCAGAGGAAGTGGTGGAGGCTGGTACAATGACAACATTTAAAAGGCATTTGGATGGGTATATGAATAGGAAGGGTTTGGAGGGATATGGGCCGGGTGCTGGCAGGTGGGACTCGATTAGGTTAGGATATCTGGTTGGCATGGACGAGTCGGACCGAAGGGTCTGTTTACATGCTGTATATCTCTATGACTCTATGACTCAAAATGTTGAGTTTGCTTTCTCTCCACAGAATCTGCCAGACCTGCTGCGGTTTTCCAGAAATTTCTGTTTTTGTTTCAAAGCTCTCTCCAATTAATCAAATGATGTGCAAACAATCATTTAACACTAGGTCACCCTCCCCAGATTTGCAAGATCAATGATATGTTGACTGGAGTTGCCAGCTGCAGAAATGGTACATTGGCAGTGTGTGGATTTTGATTTGTAATCCTGGTATAGTATTTATTTTCCAGATATTAATTTATAGACTCCCAAGCAGTCCTGCTTTCCACAACAGCTCTTACTGGGAGTCCTCTACTTGGTCACTTGTGCTTACTAGCAACCTCAAATAATATACTGGAAGCAACTGTATGTCACCCTCACCCTGGTGGAACATTGCGAATTTCTGGTATGTGACAAGGTTTCCCAGCCAGGGTGTTTCAGAGCTAACCTGTGGGATTGGGTGGTTGGCATTGGCAGAGATTGGACACTGAAGTATGCTATGGTCTTTAGTCTTTAATGTAATCCTGTGATGTCACTGGTCACCATAACACTGAACAGAATAAAACAAACGTTGGGCTGAAAGCACCTCAGCAGTTTGTATTTATGTGGCCATAATTCTCTTCCTTGCTTGCAAATCTCCCCTATAGCCTTATCCCTCATTAACTCTTGAAACCTCTTCGAAGTCCTTCAAGATCTCTGCACACTTCTACTAATGTACTCTTGCAAATGTCTGACTATAATCACTCCTCCAGTGATGCTGTCTTTTCAGCTTCCTGGGCCCTAAAGTTTGGGGGTCCCTCCCCAAATCTCCTTCCCTCTCTGCTCAGCTCAGAGAAGGCTATGAGGCGATCTGTTAGGACTCAAAGTCACGATAGGCCTAAGCGAGAAAATGTTCCTACTTGTGAAAAAATCACGAACAAAATTGTGCAAATTTAATTTGGTTAGCAAAAGGAGCAAAATCTTTGTCACTCAGTGAGTGGTCAGGGTACAGGATGTGCTCTCTCAGAGTGTAATGCATTCAAAAGGGAATTGGACTGTTCTCTGCAAAAGAACAGTGCACAGATTTGTGGGGAGAGAACAGGGGAGTGGCATTCACTGAAATGCCTACTGGGAGCACAGACACAATGGGCTGAATTGTTTCCTCCTGCACTAAACCAGTTCAGTGATTCTGAAAGAGAAAGGGAACATTTCCAGGAAGATTACTCTTTGATTTAATAGTTGTGCAGCTTTCATGGCTGTTTCTGTCTTACTCTTGGTTTTCCTTCTGGTCCTTATAAGAGTAGGCCCTTGAGGAGACGCAGTCTGATTAATAATCTGAAAGAAAGACTCCATTTCAAGGTGAAAGGTGGAAAGTTTAAGGGGGATACACGCAGCAAGTACTTCACACAGAGGGTGGTGGGCGTCTGGAACGCGTTGCCAGCAGAGGTGGTAGAGGCAGGCACAGTAGATTTATTTAAAATGCGTCTGGACAGATGCATGAGTGGGTGGGGAGCAGAGGGATACAGATGCTTAGGAATTGACCGTTTAGACAGTAGATTTCGATCGGCTCAGGCTTGGAGGGCCGAAGGGCCTGTTCCTGGGCTGTAAATTTCTTTGTTCTTCTTTGTTCTTTGTTCTTTGTACAGCATCAATCACTACCTCAGCAAACTTTTCAGGTAATCAAGGGTCTTTGGAGTGTAACAACTGCTGTAATGTAAAAACATGTCAGCCTGTTTGCCAAAGCAAGATCTATAGATAGTGTAACCTGCTCTACTGCTTTTGGTTGAAGGATTAATTTGGTGCCAGGAAAAGGAAAAGTTGCCATAGTCTTACCAGACCATAGGCAGCTCTGATTAGAGAGGGAAAGAGATGACTGAATGTGATTTAACCTCAGGGTCACCATGCCTCGGATGAAGGGAGCGGTTGAGAAGGAGAGTTCTGCTTGGTAACTTCAGTCAGGCAGGAATTTAACCAATGCTGTTGGCGTCATTGTACATTGAACACCAGCTATCCAGCCAATTGATCTACCTGACCACAAGGAGCATCCCTTCTGCACTTCTTTCAATGGGATATGTGTGTGTGGCCATAGAACGGATTATGTCCAAACTAGAGAGCAGTTGTGTTTCAATTTGATCACTCATACAAAAAAAAACACATCCAGCAGTACAGTACTCCCTCCACACTAACCCTCCAACAAAGCAGCACACTCTTAGCACTAACCCCCCCCCGACAGTGTGGCAGTAACTCAGCACTGACCCTCCAACAGTGCGGTGCTCCCACAATGCTGACTCTCCGAAAGTGTAGCATTCTCTCAGTGCTGATCCTCTGATGGTACAGTGTTCCCTCAGCGCTGACCCTCCAACAGTGTGGCGCTCCCTCAACACTGACCCTCTGACAGTGCAGCAGTACCTCAGCACTGACTCCCCAACAGTACAATGCTCCCTCAGCACTGACCCTTTAACAGTCTGGCGCTCCTTCAACATTGATCCTCTGACAGTGTGGTGCTCCCTCAGTGCTGACCCTCCGACAGTCTAGCGCTCCCTCAGCATTGACTCTTTGACAGTGTGGCACTCCCTGAGCACTGATCCTCAGACAGTGTGGAGTTCCCTCAGCACTGACCCTCTGACAGGACGGCATTCCCTCAGCACTGACCCTCCGACAGTGTGCTGTTGCCTCAGCACTGACCCTCCTACAGCGTGGCGCTCCCTCAGTACTGACCATCAGACAGTCTGGCGCACCCTCAGCACTGGCCCTCCATCAGTGCAGCGCTCCCTCAGCACTGACCCTACGACAGTGTGGTGCTCCCTCAACGCTGACTCTCCGACTGTACAGCGCTCCCTCTGCACTGACCCTCCGACAGTGTGGTACTCCCTCTGCACTGACTCTCTGACAGTGGTGCACTCCCTCAGCACTGATCCTCAGACAGTGCGGCAGTACCTCAGCACTTGCACTGACATTATCAATCTAAATTATGCATTTGAATTCTCCAAAAGGGAGCTTGAATCCATGATTTTCTAACTCAGAGGGCAAGACAGTGGCCAGTGAACCACAGCTGATTCTGGTCTGGCAGTATCAGTAAAATACCGAAACCATCAACACCCTTACTTTGGACACTTTCAGACTGAGGTTGAATGGCTCAGGAAGTGAATCCCTCATCTTCCTGTGAATTTCTACCTCCATCTTTCAGACATTCTCTATTTCCTTCTGTAAACGAAAGTAAGCACAGTGTTCCACGGTTAGAAAATGGCCAGTTCTTTGCAGACTATCTTGTGATAAGCTGGTAATCAATAAGAACATGAGAGATGGAGTTGGCAATTCAGCCCCTCAAGCCGGGTCACCCCTTAATTTGATCCAGACTGATCTCATCTTGGCCTTGACTCCAGAGTCTTGTCCGCTCTCCATAACCTTCAACCCATTACTAAATAAAAATGTCTACATCCTCCTTAAATTTACTCAAATCCCCAGCATCCACCATACTCTATGGTTGTGAATTCCATAGATTCGTGACCTTTGAGAGAAATAATTTCTCCTCATCTCAGTTCTAAGTCTGCTATCCTTATCCTAAAACCATGATCTCTTGTTTTAGATTGCTCCACAGGAAGAAACATCCTCTCTCCGACTACTTTATCAGTCTCCTTCAGCACGTTATACAACTCAATTAGATCTCTTCTCCGAATAGAGAGTGTCGGCCTAAACAGCTCAATCTCCCTTCACAAGAAAAATGCCTCATCGCTAGAATCAATCTGGTGGAGCTAAATCACAGTGATTAACAATCAGTCTCCAACAGGACCATAGGGATTCATGGCGCAGTGGTAGTATTGCTCTCTCTGGACCAGAAAGCCTGCATTCAAATTACACCTGCTCCAGAGATGATTCTGGAGCAGGTGAAATTAACAGGTTGTTTTAAAAATACCACAACAATCCCAGAAAACTGCTGGTTTTGGAGGAATATTGGAGGACCTGTTCCACTTGTGCATCACCACGACATGCAGTACAGTGGGTAGCATCCTCACCATTCAGATTGATTCTCATTCCCAGGACCAGCCCACCTATGTCCTTCCTACTGTCCCCAGACACACCACACAAAATACACCAGGTGTCTGCAGTTGCTGCCATATTGGTCCAAAGCTATTGTTTTCTGAAAAAGAAGTTCTTTCACTTTGCATTTGAATAAACCAGTACTAATTGCTGTCATTGTCTTCAGGAGTTTGAAGTGTGCACAATAATATTGTTGGAATGTTCATTTTCGACCTTCAGCACACTTTTATATGCCAATGTTTCTACCTCTCTGTAGTTCAGTCTATCGTCATAGTACATGATGTGGAGGTGCTGCTGCTGGACCCAGGTGGACAAAGCTAAAAATCACACAACACCAGGTTATAGTCCAACAGGTTTATTTGGAAGTACAAGCTTTCGGAGCACTGCTCTAGCTACCTGACGAAGGAGCAGCGCTCTGAGAGCTTGTACTTCCAAATAAACCTGTTGGACTATAACCTGGTGTTGTGTGATTTTTAACGTCATAATACATAGCATTGTTAGCATAGCCACAGGCAGTTTGGTTCAACAGGTTCCTGCCACTCCTCTTCCCACTGCTCTCTTCATTGCTCTTCATCACCCTATCCTTCTTTTCCTTTCTCTGTCATGTGTTTACACAGCTTTGCCCTGAAACACATTAACGTGATTCCCCTTGATCCTTCCCTGTGGGAGTGAGTTCCGCATTTTGCTCACTCTCTGAAGATGTTTCTCCTGAATTTCACAATGGATTAGTTGGTGACTGTTTAATATTGATAGCATCCTAGTTCTGGTCTCCCTACTGTGAGGGGAATATTCACTTTACCGCGATTCTTCCATATAGTTAAAGAGCCACGTTGGGTCACCCTTCAGCTTTCTGTTTTCTATTCGAAAGTACCGCTGCCTGTTCAGTCATTTCTGATAGGTGGAACCTTGCAGTTTCATCCTTGTCAATCTCTTTAAAAGATCCTCCAAAGCCTTTTATATAATGAGGAGACTAGAAGTACTCACAATGCTCCAAGTCAGGTCTCAAAGAAGCTGCATATACTGGATTGTCTAGTTCCATATAGGTTTAATGTAACTTACTGCTTTATACATCTGTAGAGTGTACTCTGATTCTCACTCTCAGAGTGCAGGAATTCTAACATGATGGCTCCTACTGTTTATGGGGCTTTGAGGCTGAAATCCAACATAACAAGGGGACATAAATTTAAGGTGAAGGGTGGAAGGTATAGGGGGGATGTCAGGGATAGGTTCTTTACCCAGAGAGTGGTGGGGGCATGGAATGCGCTGCCTGTGGGAGTGGCAGAGTCAGAATCATTGGTGACCTTTAAGTGGCAATTGGATAGGTACATGGATAGGTGCTTAAGCTAGGACAAATGTTCGGCACAACATCGTGGGCCGAAGGGCCTGTTCTGTGCTGTATTGTTCTATGTTCTATGTTGCATAACCTGAAAGCCTCCTTCCCAGTGCTGAAGCTGTGGATGCGGTTTCAAATGATAGGAAAATAACAGCAGAAAGTGCTGGAGAAACTCATCAGGTCTGTCGGAAGAAAAATACCGGAAATGTTTCAAGTCCAATGGAAGAGATAGGAACATGAAGGTTCAATTCCATCACTGCCTGGCAGCCTAGGCCACTAATACCTAGCGAAGAAATCAATGGGGATGAAGACCTGGTGGCCAGTGGAGGTAAAGAAAGGGCAAAAGTTTAAGCAGACTTTAAGAACAAAATGTGACTTGACTAGCCTGACATATTGCAGGCGTTGACCTTTAGCTGTTAATGATTGAAGCTGCCTTCACGGCTACCTAAGAAACGTTCTGGCATGTGCTAGATAGACTGACCACTGCAGCAGCTAACTATATGTGGGGTAGTTTCCAATAAAGAGTCTTTGGGATTTAAATGGGGTGTGTTGCTAAGACCACCTTAATGCATGTTCAGTTTTAAAATTGCCACCATATTTCACATCACATATCTTAGAGAATGGCTGAAAATTGATCACAGTTTTTTTATGATTTAAGGACTAACTTACCAGAGATCGAAGTTGTTCTATACTACTGCTGTTAAGGTCTCCCTCCATGTCTAGGCTGTATGAAGTTGGAAATAGTTTGCACTGGATTTTTGTAGATAGGTCTGAGACTCCCCCATCTCATGGTTTCGGTCTTTGTTTTATTTTTCCTCTCAGGACTTTCTTAATTTATGTCTTTTGTTCCTCTCTTTCTGCTGCTTAAGTTTGCTAATCTTATTGGGTGACTAACCTCTCTTGAAGCTACATTGTGAGGCTGAATGAGACTGCAACTTCCTTCCTCCTGTGACCGCAGTACTTATGCTATCTTGAAAAGTCAGATCTGCTCGCGTCCTCGTCTTGTTTTTCTGTTGACTCCTATGGGTGCGTTGACACTTCTGTAATTCTAACTGCTTCTGGGCAGCTGTATATGTTAACTCTTGTCAGGTACGTCTTGGCAGGTCAAAGAGCTTCAAGGCCAACTACACTTCCAGGCCCCTGTGGCTGCTTTTGAAGTGTCTTTGATGTCTCGAGGCCATTCTAGACCAACACGGATGTATTTCTCATTCATAGTATGGACTGTCTAATCACTAATGCAGCAGTGTGCAGGTACTTAACAACACCACACTGCCCACTGACAGAACATCGGGTGTGTAGAGAAGTGCAGTACCTGTATTTACTGGGTGCATAAGGAGAGCGAGTGTGCAGTGTATGTACTGGTTGTGTGTATAATGTGCATTGGGTGCGCATACAATGTGTACTGACTGTATACAGAATGTGTACTGGGCATGTGTGGAATGTGTACTGGGCATGTATGGAATGTGTACTGAGCATGTAAAAGTGTGGACTGTGTGCAGGAGTGTGAAAGATCCAAGTGTGTATTTGATTATGTGCTGTCTGTGAATATCACTGATGGTCAGTGTTCAGTAAGGTGAGAGATTCCTGTGTGTACTCTGGGTATGAGTGACTACAGTTCATGTAGGTGTTGATGCCCCACATGAACCCCCCCACCATGTCCTCTTCAATGAGCTGCTCAACGTATTCTTCTAAAATAAAATGTCCTGGAAATACTCAGCAGTTCAGGCAGTCTCTTTGGAGAGAAGCAGAATTAATGTTTCATTTTGAAATAATGTTTCCATCAGCATCAGTCCGATAATAGATTTAGTATAAGCTGAAGTGTAAACTCCGTTTCTTTCACATAGGCTACCTGCCAGCTGAGTTTTTCCAGGATTGTGTTTGTTTTCATTTCAGATTTCCAGCATTCACAGCATTTGACTTTAACACAGCATTCACTCTTGAATTCCCTGTTGGATTTAGTTGTGACTAACTTACATTAATGTTCCTCAGTTATGGTCCAGCCACCATGCATCTCTACATTTATTCCATCAAATGTTTTCATCATTACAAAGACTAGTCAAAGTTCTGTTGTTATTTCATACAACAGTGCAAATTTTTGATCCCTTTCCATAGATCTGTAAATCAGTCCTCTTAAGTGTATTTATTCAAAAAGTGAGGGAAACTGGAAACTACAGGCTAATTAAATCTTCTAATGGGGAAATGTTGCAGAGAGTTGTGAACGCAGCCCAGTCCATCACTCAAACCAGTCTTCTATCCATTGACTCCATCTCCACTTCCTACTGCCTTGGGAAAGCAGCCAACATAACCAAAGACTCCTCCCATCCCCGTTATACTTTCTTCCACCCTCTTCATCATGCAGAAGATACAAAAGTTTGAAAACACATATTAACAGATTCAAGAACAGCTTCTTACCCACTGTTATCAGACTTCTGAATGAACCTCTCATATATTAGAGTGGATGTATCTCTGCACCTTCTCTGTAGCTGTAATACTATATTTTGCATTCTGTTCTACTACCCTGATGTACTTATGTAAGATATGATTTGTCTGGTTAGCATGCAAAACAATACTTTTTACTATATCTCACTACATGTGACAGTAATAAATCAAATCAAATGTTAGAAGTTATTATTAATACCATTACAGCAGCACACTTAAAAAACTTAAAGGCAATAGGGCAGAGTCCACGTGGTTTAGTGAAAGGGAAATCACCTTGAAACAATTTTTTGGAATTCTTTAAAGGAGTAACATGTGCTGTGGATATACTGCACTCTCATTTCCAGAAGGCCTTTATCAAGATGCCACATCAAAGATGACTAGGGAAACTAGAAGCTCATGCTTTTGGGGTAATGTATAATATGGTAGAAGACTCACTAGCTAACAAAGAAAAGGGGATAGGAACAAATGGTTCACTTTACAAGATGTAACAAGTGGCATATCACAGGATCATTGATGGATCCCCAACATTTTGCAATTTATATAAAGTATTTTGATGGTTCTGACTGAGGAGCTTTGGTGATCAGTTGGAGTACATCTTACACATGGCTTACACATGCAGCTGATAGCCCCGTCCATGACCTTTGCACACGATTGAGAGCAGAGTAATAGCGTGGAAATTGGCCGGTTGGATTTATCCTGCTACCTGTGTTCAGGACTTCCTGGCTTTGTCAGCTTGATGCCAATGTTGTAAATGTGGTAGAACAGCTTGGCCAGCGTACCACTGGAAGTATTGCCGGAATATTGTCAGGGCTCATAGCATTTGCAATATGCAGTGCCTTCAGCTCTTTCTTGATATCATTTGGAGCAAATCATATTGACTGAAAACTAGCATTTGTGATGCTGTGGACATTTGGAGGGGATGATTTCTGGCTGAGTATAGTTGTGAATGCTTTAGTCCAGTCTTTTGCACTGCCCTAATGTGCTGGCCTCCCCATCATTATGGAAGGGGGTATTGAAAATCTCCTTCTCTGAGATATTTAATTGTCTGTCACTATTCACGATTGGATGTAGCAGGACTGCAGCACTTAAATCTGATCTGTTTGTTGTAGGATGACTTAGATCTGTCACACTGCTTGACACACAACGGGTCCTGTGATCTCTGCAAGCTGAAGGTCAAGGGCAGACAATCTATGTGAACAGCACCAGTGGCAAGTTATACTCCAAGTCATGCACCATCTGACTTTACATGATATTGCTGTTCCTTCACAGACACCGGTCAAACCCTCCCTAAGACCAGTATAGTTCAACCTACAGCATTTCAGAACGACAGCTCATCACCACCTTCTCCAGGGCAATTAGGGATGGACGATAAATGCTAGTCTTGTCAATGACACCTACATTCCGTGAACAAATAAAAGAGAAAAATGATCTGGCAAATGAAGTGAAAGGTGGCAAAATGTGACGTTTTGATAGGAAGAATAAAAAAGAATGGTGAGAGATTGCAAAGTTCTGAGATGCTGAGGGACCGTGGTGCCTTAATGCATGAGTGGCAAAAAGATTAGTTTGCAGCTCCAGCAAATAATTAGGAAAACTGAAGTAATGGTACCATTTATCATGAGGGCCATTGTACAGTACTGGCCTCCTTATTCAAAGAAGGAGGTAAATACAGTGGAAGGCTGGGCAGGCTAGGCTTGTGTCTGATAAAGTTTAGAAAATGAATATGTGACTTAATTGACCAGTATAAGATCCTGAGGGGATTCTCCTAGAAAAGAGATAGGAAATTTGGGACAGTCTTCTTTGAGAAGTTAAGTGGGGTAGATAGATGTGGGTCAGCCATGATAAACTGAATGGTTCAACAGTGTGGAGAACTGAGCGAATACAAGTATCCTGAAGATTTCTTGCTTCATTGGCCATTATCTGTGCCGGCTAAGGACAGTTGTCTTTGAATTCTTATCAAATAATTATCAATTCAAGCATTCTTTCCATATTCTTTCATGGAATGTTGCTGGCAAGACCAGTGTTTATTGCCCATTCATAACCACCCTTGAACTGAGTGGCTTGCATGGTCACGTGAAAGGGCAGTTAAGGATTAACAGCATTGTTGTGAGCTTGAAGTCCTTTGTTGGCCAGGCTGTGTATGGCTAGCAGAATTCTTGTTAGGGAAAGACTCTTATCCCAGAGTGTCAGAATGGGCCGGAGGAGAGGGAATCTCATCCCAGAGTGTCAGAATGGGAGAGTGGAGAGGGAATCTTATCCCAGAGTGTCACAATGGGCTGGAGAGAGGGAATCTTATCCCAGAGTGTCAGAATGGGCTGGAGGAGAGGGAATCTCATCCCAGAGTGTCAGAATGGGCCGGAGGAGAGGGAATCTCATCCCAGAGTGTCAGAATGGGAGAGTGGAGAAGGAATCTTATCCCATTGTCTCAGAAAGGGAAAGTAGACAGGGAATCTTATCCCAGAGTGTCAGAATGGGAGAGTGGAGAGGGAATCGTATTCCGGAGTGTCAGAATGGGAGAGTAGAGAGGGAATCGAATTCCGGAGTGTCAGAATGGGAGAGTGGAGAGGGAATCATATCTCAGAGTGTGAGAATGGGTTATTGGCTGGTTATAGGGTTAGCTACAATGTAATGCTACACTCTCGCCATCAGTCGTAAGTATTCATTGAACTAAATATAAGATCTGAGTGGGACAAGCACTGTCTGAAGAGAGGTTTCCTGACTTCCCTGCCATTTGCCTTGTTGGCCTCTGGATATTTGCTCATGGCCTGTCACTCCCAAATGGCAGTGCACTGTGTAAGGGGTGAGACGACATTGATAAAAATAGAGACACAGAGCATGGGGGTTGTGTAACACGCAGAATAAAACTGCAGTGGTCACAGTTCCTGATGAAAACCCTTGTTACATGTATCAGAAACCACTAGAAAGCAACGGGGGGAGGGGACAGGAAGCAGTGCTCAGTGAAGCCCACTCAAGGCAATTACTGATAAGATCTCACTGTAATTCTGACATATGCGTTTTGGTTTCTGTTAACCCATTTATGGGCTGCTGAAGAATAGATGCACCAATTTATAAAGCATTTTCCCTCATAAGGGTGAGGGATTAAACCATTATCCATCCGTATTTCCAAAGACTATTAGGGATGGACAATAAATGCTAGCCTTGTCAGTGACACCTACATTCTGTGAATGACTAAAAGAGAAAAATGATCTGGCAAATGAAGTGAAATATACCAAAATGTGACATTTTGATAGGAAGAATAAAAAAGAATGGTGAGAAATTGCAGAGCTCTGAGATGCTGAGGGTCCGAGGTATCTTAATACATGAATGGCAAAAAGTTAATTTGTAGCTGTGGCAAATACTTTAAAACAGGGTCAGCACGGGATTACATATAGAGTAAATCTTCCTCTACAGTGTCTCCATTAAACACTCCCAGGAGAGGGACAGCACGGGGTAGATACAGAGTAAAGCACTCCAATACAATCCCCATGAAACACTCCCAGAACAGCACGGGATTAGATATAGAGTAAATCTTCGTCTACAGTGTCCCCATCAAACACTCCCAGAACAGGAACAGTACAGGGTTAGGTACAGAGTAAAGCTCCATCTACACTGTCCACCCATCAAACATGCCCAGGACAGGGACAGCACGGGGTTAGATACAGAGTAAAGCTCCATCTACACTGTCCACCCATCAAACATGCCCAGGACAGGGGGACAGCACGGGGTTAGATACAGAGTAAAGCTCCATCTACACTGTCCACCCATCAAACATGCCCAGGACAGGCACAGCACGGGGTTAGATACAGAGTAAAGCTCCATCTACACTGTCCACCCATCAAACATGCCCAGGACAGGGACAGCACGGGGTTAGATACAGAGTAAAGCTCCATCTACACTGTCCACCCATCAAACATGCCCAGGACAGGGACAGCACGGGGTTAGATACAGAGTAAAGCTCCATCTACACTGTCCACCCATCAAACATGCCCAGGACAGGGACAGCACGGGGTTAGATACAGAGTAAAGCTCCATCTACACTGTCCACCCATCAAACATGCCCAGGACAGGGACAGCACGGGGTTAGATACAGAGTAAAGCTCCATCTACACTGTCCACCCATCAAACATGCCCAGGACAGGGACAGCACGGGGTTAGATACAGAGTAAAGCTCCATCTACACTGTCCACCCATCAAACATGCCCAGGACAGGGACAGCACGTGGTTAGATACAGAGTAAAGCTCCATCTACACTGTCCACCCATCAAACACTCCCAGGACAGGCACAGCATGGGGTTAGATACAGAGTAAAGCTCCCGCCAAACTGTACCCATCAAACACTCCCAGAACAGGAACAGTACAGGGTTAGATACAGAGTAAAACTGTCCCCATTGAATAGACCAAACACAGATACAGCAAGACACTAGATGCAGAGTAAAGCCTCTCTATTCTTTTAAACTAAAAGTAAATTTCCTCCCACTGTCCCCTTCAAACATTGAGAGAGGTACAGCACATCGTAGTTGGAGGGTAAAGAACACTCTATACTTTTGAACAGAATGTAAGGTTCTCCCTACACTGTCTCCATCAAACACTCCCAGGATAGGGATAGCATGGATTTAGATACAGAAGAAAGCTTCTTATATTCTTTTGAACAGAAAGTAAAGTCTTCTGTACACTTTTAAATGAAAGTAAAGCTCCTGTGATACTGTCCCCATCAAACACTGCCAAAGACATGGACAACATTTGGTTAGATATAAAGAACTGGTTAGTAGAGCTAGGGTCAGGTACTGAGTGTGGATTAAATTGAAGGTTCTTGTGAGGTGCCGGAGGGTTAGAGTTATACTGAGGTATCTTAGGGGTTTGTCTGAGTGAGTAATGGAGAATGAGGTAGTAGAGAGTGAGATATCGGAGAGTGAGATATTGGAGCGTGAGAGGTGTTGGAGAGTAGGAGAGTGGATGTGCGAGATGTTCGAATGTGAGAGAATGGATGTGAGAGATATTGGAGAGTGAGAAAGTGGATGTAAGAGATATCGGAGAGTAAGATAGTAGAAAGTGAGAGATATCAGAGTGAAAGTGTGGATATGAGAGATATCGGAGAGTGAGAGAGTGGACGTGAGATATCAGAGAGTGAGGTAGTGGATAGTGCAGTTAAGAGGGTGAGGGAGTGGACGTGAGTTCCTGTAAGAGTTTGGATGAGGATATGTTATTGGAAGTGAAGACATGGAGGGTGAGATATATTGGAGAGTCAGATAATGGAGGATGAGGCCCCATAGAGCTTTGGTTGACGGTGAGATATTGGCGGTAAAAACAATGACTGCAGATGCTGGAAACCAGATTCTGGATTAGTGGTGCTGGAAGAGCACAGCAGTTCAGGAGCTGCTCCTTGGATGCTGCCAGAACTGCTGTGCTCTTCCAGCACCACTAATCCAGGTGAGATATTGGAGGATGGGATATAATGGAGAGTGAGGCCCCATAGGGGTTTGGATGATGGTGAGATATTGGTGGGTAAGGTCATGGAGAGTGAGGTCCTTTGGGAGTTTGGATGACGGTGAGATATTAGAGAATGAGGTAATGGAGGGTGAGGCCCTTTGGGAGTTTGGATGATGCCCTGGCTGCTGTCACATTGACCCCCACCCCTTTCCAGAAGCCCAGCCTGAGGCAACAGGCTGCAAGTGACATGAGGAAGATGAGAGCTGGGACCGGCACTGGGATCATTGTCAGAGTAGAGAAGTTCTCGAACTCCCCAATCTCAGGGCTGTTTGTCTGTGTGGGACAAGTGCAGATTATTGAAATGTGAAAACAAAGTGTTGTGTTTCAGTATGACATGGGTTCCATTCTGACTGGTAGGCTGTTGTTCAGCTCTGACTAACCCTGAGGCGAAGATAATGTCAGTAAATTCCACCCCTACAGTAACAAAACTCTCAATGCTTGAACCGAAGAATGACCCACATTGTATTTCAAGAAACTTTTAAACAATCAAATCTCTCTCATTGGTTTGTTTGTCTCTACATTCTATAGTTTATCTGTGCTTTCTTATTCTATACCTCTCCATTTCGCACTCATTCTTTTATTGTTATTCTTGTACTAATTGCTCAAAGTTAATTTTTCTGTTGTTGAATAACTCTTTCTGTCCGTGTGTAAATTTTCTCTGTCATTATTTTTGTATGTGTTGTTCTGTCTATAGTTCTCATTTTCAGTCCTTTCTTCTCAGCCTACAGTCAGCCTGCAATTCTTCCTTCTCGCTTGAGCCCAGTCACAGGTTGTGAGAACATAAGAACTAGGAGCAGGAGTAGACCATCTGGCCCATTGAGACTGCTCCACCATCAAATAAAGATCATGGCCTGATCTCTTCATGGATTTAGCTCCACTTACCCGCCCACTCATCATAATGCTTAATTCCTTTACTGTTCAACAATCTCTCTATCTTTACCTTAAAAACATTCAATGAGGTAGTCTCAACTGCTTCACAGGCAGGCAGTTTGACAGATTCACAACACATTGGGTTAAGAAGTTTCTCCCCAACTCAGTCCTAAATCTGCTCCGCCTTATTTTAAGGTTATGCCCTCTATGTGGGAACAACCTCCCTGCTTCTATCTTATCTATTCTCTTGGTCTGAGTCTACAGCCCCATTACAAAGTTTAAATGCATAATCTTGGCTTCCACTCGAGATGCCAGCAGGCTGCTGTGTTGGAGGAGTCAGCTTTAAACTGGAACACTGTCCACCCTGTCCAGGGGTGTAAAACATCCTACAGCACTACAAAGGAGAGTTGGGAGCATTCCCCCCTGTGTCCTGGGGCCAATATTAATCCTGCTGTCATCACCACTAAAATAGTTTACCAAGTTGTTACTCGTTGTTGTTTGTGGAAGCTTGCTGTGCACAAGTTAGTTGCCATGGTTTTGCATCACATAAGTGAGTACATTTCAAAACAAGTCCTTAATTGGTCATGAACTGCTTTGGGAGATCCTGTGGTGATGACAGGTGCCTTAGAAATGCGATCTCTCTCCTTCATAGACTGAAGGATGCTGTTATGTTCTGAAGGCAACCAGAAGGGGAATGCCAACTCTAAAACCCCACTGGATATCTGTGTTTGTGGGAGGGCGTGACATCCACATTGCAATATGAGAGATATCTTGTTCCTGCACATCTTAGTCCAGAACTGGTCCTCACAATAGAGTTGAGAGTGTGGTGCTGGTAAAGCACAGCAGGTGCGAGGAGCTGGAAAATCGACATTTCGGGCAAAAGCTCTTTATCAGGTCCTCTCAATATCATAATCTCAAAGTGTAACATTATTCTTCAGTGTATGCTGTGTACCCAGTCCTTCTCCTCCCCGGTACCTAATGTACTTGCATTGGCAAAAGTTCAGAGAAAGTTCGCTCACTGGTCCCTGGGCTGAGCAGTTTCTTTTCTGAAGAAGGGTTGGGCTCTTTTCATTGGAGTTTAGAAGAATGAAAGATGATCTTATTGAAGCATAAGTTTCTGAATGGACTTTATGAGCTGGTTGTGGAGAGCATGTTTCCTAAACCAGGAGATACATCTTCAAGATAGTGGCCTCCCTTTTAAGACGGAGTTGAGGAGGAATTTCTTCTTGCAGAGAGTTCTCACAGAGTGGTGAGGGACAGGCAGGAAAGAGTTCAGGCCACAGAGCAGACAAATCATGGAAATAGTGAATAGTGGAACAGGCTTAAGGGGCTGAATGGCCTCCTGCTGCTTCTGTTTTGTACCTTTTAATTGTGCAGTGAATCAGTCAAGCCAGTGCAAGCAGCTGTCTCGATTGTTCGGGGATTCCCTGTAGGCCCGTCAGGCATGTGCCAATGAATTGAGGCAGAACGTTCTACTCCAGGGAGGAAGAAAAGGCAGCTGTACAGGAAGGTTAATTCCCAAAGGTGTGAACATGAAAGACTACTCTTTCTAGAAAGACAATGTGGGGCAGAAAATCAGAGGGGTTCATATCAGTTTCGCTGCTGCCTAGTGTTAGCAAGATAGTAACACCAGCAACTACGAACCAGGTCACTGCTCAGCCTACGGTTGGTCAAATGTACAAATCAGGACTTGCCCCTCAAACCTCTTCTGCTATTCAGTGCAATTGTGGCTAATCTGTGGCCTAACTCCAAATACCTGCCTTTGGCCCATGTCCCATCATAGCTTTTTTGAACACAAATTTATCGGTCGCAGATTTAAAATTGCCAACTGATCTGGCAACAACTGCTGTTTGTGGTAGAGAATTCCAAATCTGTCTCACCCCTTATGTTTCCTAACAACACTCCTAATCGGTCTGTCCCTAATTCTCAGACTCTGCCCCCTGGTTCTAGAATCCCCAAACTGTGGAAATAGTTTATCTTTATCCACCCTGTCTTGTCCTGTTAACAGCTTGGAGAATCATGTGGAGTAGACCAACCAACATTAGGCATTGAATAATCTTTCAATAATTTGACAGTAAGGTGAGAACCTGCTATCTCTGGATACTGTGCATTATAGTGTTTAGTCTTAAGATGGACTATATAATAAATTATCATGGCTGAGACCTCCTGTGGTGAAGTGGTAGTGTCTCTACCTCTGGACAAGAAAGTCCAGTTTCCAGACCCCACTACCTTGGAGATGTTCATTAATGCCTGACCAGGTGAATTCAAAACTGGGCTGAATTTAGGGGAGGTACGGTATAGTAGTAATTTTCCTGGGCTAATAATTCACAGGCTGCTGTGAATCCCACCGGGCAGATGGTGAAATTTGAATTCAACGAAGAATTAAATCTGATGTTCACCATATGACCACTGTCTGTTGTTAAAAAAATAAAACCCATCTGGTTTACTAATGTCCTTTTAGGGAAGGAAATCTGCCATCCTTACCAAGTCTGACCTGTATGTGACTTTGGACCTACAGCAACTCTTAACTGCCCTCTGAAATGGCTGAGCATGTCACTCAGGTCAAGGGGCAGTTAGGGATGGGCTATAAATCCTGACCCAGCCAGCAACATCCACGTCTCATGAATGAATGAAAAAAAACTGAAGACATCTTGATCTTGAGGTAACTCAGAAAGGCTCCTTTGCCAGCATCTTCCAAATCCATAAACTCTACCACCTATAAGGACAAAAGCAGCAGATACCTGACCACCACCGGCAGGTTCCCCTCCAAATAAATGATGGAAGGTGTCACCAACCGTGCTATCAAGCAGCACCTGCTCAGTAATAACCTGCTCAGTGACACTTAGATTGGGTTCCACCAGGGCCACTCAGCTCCTGATCTCATTACAGCCTTGGCTCAAACATGGACAAAAGAGCTGAATCCCAGAGGTGAGGTGATAATGATAGCCCTTGACATCAAGGCCGCATTCAGCCAAGTATGGCATCAAAGAGCACAAGCAAGACTGGAATCAGGAGGCAAACTCTCCACTGGTTGGAGTTATACCTGGCACAGTCAAAGATGTTTTGGTGTTGGAGTTCAGTCACCTCAGCTCCAGGACAATGATTGGATTCCCGTTGGTTCTACAAGTTCCTAAGGGTAGTGTCCTAGGCCCAAACATCTTCAACTGCTTCATCAATGGATTTCCTTACTTTGTAGGGTCAGAAATGTGGAGGTTGCTGATGATTGCTCAATGTTCAGTACCATTCGCAACTCCTCAGATACTTAAACAGTCCTTGTTCTTGGTGTAATGAGTGGATGTAACATTTAGAGCCATAGAGATGTACAGCATGGAAATAGACCCTTCATTCCACCCGTCCATGCCAACTAGATATCATAAATTAACCTGGTCCAATTTGCCAGCACTTGGCCCATATCCCTCTAAACCCTTCCCATTCATCTCCCCATCCAGATGCCTTTTAAATGTTATAATTGTACCAGCCTCCACCATCTCTCTGGCAGCTCATTTCCTATACACACCAGCCTTTACATGAAAAAGTTACCCCTTAGGTCCCTTTTAAATGTTTCCCTTCACACCCTAAACATATGCCCTCTAGTTCTGGACTCCCACCCCACCACCCCCAGGAAAAGACTTTGTCCATTTACCCTATCCATGCCCCTCATGATTTTATAAACCTCTACAAGGTCACCCCTCAGCCTCTGACTCTCCAGGGAAAACAGTCCCAGCCTGTTCAGCCTCTCCCTATAGCTCAAACCCTCCATGCAAGTAACTCATCTTCTGACTCCCCAAAGCATATCCACCATTTACAAAGCCCAAGTCAGGAATGTGATGGAATACTCCCCACTTACCTGGATGGGTACAGCTCCAACAACATGCAAGAACCTCAACACCATCCAGGACAAAGCAGCCCCCACATCCACAATCATCCAGTCCCTCCACCAGTAACGCTAAGTTGCAACATTCCTGACGAAGGACTTATGCCCGAAATGTCGATTCTCCTGCTCCTCAGATGCTGCCTGACCTGATGTGCTTTTCCAGCACCACATTTTTTGACTCTGATCTCCAGCATCTGCAGTCCTCACTTTCTCCTGCAGCAGTGTGTACCACCTACAATGCACCACAGTGACTCACCAACTCTCCTCAGACTGCACCTTCCAAATCCACAATCACTACCATCAAGAATGACAAGGGCAGTGGTTACATGTGAAAACCACCCACTGTAAGGCCCACTCACCATCGTCTCTTGGGAATGTATCATAGTTCCTTCAGTATCATTGGGTCAAAATCCTGGAAATTCCTTCCTTACACATTGTGGGGTTCCCTACTCCCCATGGACTGCAGAAGCTACAGAAGGTAGTTCACCACCACCTTCTTGAGGGTAATTAGGGGTAGGTAATAAATGCTGGCCTTGCTAGCAATACTTTATTGCCCTGACTTGCTGCCACTCATTCCACACTGTCAGAGGATCAGTGCTGAGGGAGGACAATACTGTCAGAGGGTCAGTGCTGAGGGAGCACCGCACGGTCAAAGAGTCCGTACTGAGGGGTCACCACACTGTCGGAGGGTCAGTGCTGAGGGAGTGCACACTGTCAGAGCATCAGTGGTGAGGGAGCAGGCACTGTCGAAGGGTCAGTACTGAGGGAGCGCCACACTGTCGGAGGGTCAGTACTGAGGGAGCACCACACTGTTGGAGGATCAGTGCTGAGAGAGCTCCGCACTGTCAGATGGTCAGTGCTGAGGGAGCGCCGCAGTGTCAAAGGGTCAGTACTGAGGGGTCACCACACTGTCGGAGGGTCAGTGCTGAGGGAGTGCACACTGTCAGAGGATCAGTGGTGAGGGAGCGGGCACTGTCGAAGGGTCAGTACTGAGGGAGCGCCACACTGTTGGAGGGTCAGTGCTGAGGGTGATCCACCATTGTTGGAGGGTCAGTGCTGAGGGACCTCCGCACTGTCAGACAGTCAGTGCTGAGGGAGCGTCGCACTGTCAGAGGGTCAGTACTGAGACAGTGCCGCACAGTCAGAGGTTCATTGCTGAGGGAGCGCCACACTGTCGAAGGGTCAGTGCTGAGGGTGCTCCACATTGTTGGAGGGTCAGTGCTGAGAGAGCACCACAGTGTTGTAGAGTCAGTGCTGAGGGTGCTCCATATTGTTGGAGGGTCAGTGCTGAGGGAGCTCTGCATTGTCAGAGGGTCAGTGCTGAGGGAGAGTCGCAGAGTCAGAGGGTCAGTGCTGAGGGAGCACTACAGTGTTGTAGAGTCAGTGCTGAGGGAGCGCCGCACTGTTGGAGGGTCAGTACTGAGGAAGTGCCACACTGTCAGAGGGTAGTGCTGAGGGAATGCTGCACTGTCAGAGAACAGTGCTGAGGGAGTGGGCACTGTCGGAGGTTCAGTGCTGAGAGAGTCGCACTGTCAGAGGATCATTACTGAGGGAGTGCTGCACTGTCGGAGGGTCAGTGCTGAGGGAGCGCTGCACTGTTGGAGGGTCCGTGCTGAGGGAGTGCTGCACTGTCAGAGGGTCAGTGCTGAGGGAATGCTGCACTGTCGGAGGATCAGTGCTGAGGGAATGCTGCACTGTCAGAGGATCAGTGCTGAGGGAATACTGCACTGTCGGAGGATCAATGCTGAGGGAGTGCTGCACTGTCAGAGGGTCAGTGCTGAGGGAATGCTGCACTGTCGGAGGATCAGTGCTGAGGGAATGCTGCACTATCAGAGGTCAGTGCTGAAAGAGTCATACTGTCAGAGGATCATTACTGAGGGAGTGGGCACTGTCGGAGGGTCAGTGCTGAGGGAGTGGGCACTTTTACATGAAGCATTAATCTAAGACCTCTATCTGCCCTAAAAGTTCTGTCTGTTGGAAGAAGAGCAGGGGCATTTTCCATGGCATCCTGGGGCCAATGTGTTTTCCTGCATTAATGTCAGTGAGAAAATAAACTGTGTGGATCTGTTTCTGTGAGCTTGCTATACTCAAATTGTCACATTTCCTGCTTTAAAGTCGAGACTACATTCAAGAAGAACTTCAGTGGCTGTGAAATAATCTGAGACATCTGGATAGGTAAGTGTGAGGTGATTCACTTTGGTAAGAGTAACAAAAAGATGGGGTACTGGGCTAATGGTCGGATACTTGGTAGTGTGGATGAGTAGACGGATCTTGGTGTCCATGTACACAGATCTCTGAAAGTTACCACCCAGGTAAATAGTGCGGTGAAGAAGGCATATGGCGTACTGGCTTTTATTGGTAGAGGAATTGAGTTCTGGAGTCCTGAGGTCATGTTGCAGTTGTATAAGACTCTGATGCGGCCGCATCTGGAGTATTGTGTGCAGTTTTGGTCGCCATACTATAGGAAGGATGTGGAGGCACTGGAACGGGTGCAGAGGAGGTTTACCAGGATGTTGCCTGGTATGGTAGGAAGATCGTATGAGGAAAGGCTGAGGCACTTGGGGCTGTTTTCATTGGAGAAAAGAAGGTTTAGGGGTGACTTGATAGAGGTGTACAAGATGAATAGGGGTTTAGATAGGGTTGACCGTGAGAACCTTTTTCCACGTATGGAGTCAGCTATTACGAGGGGGCATAGCTTTAAATTAAGGGGTGGTAGGTATAGGACAGATGTTAGGGGTAGATTCTTTACTCAGCGAGTTGTGAGTTCATGGAATGCCCTGCCAGTAGCAGTGGTGGACTCTCCCACTTTATGGGCATTTAAACAGGCATTGGATAGGCATATGGAGGATAGTGGGTTAGTGTAGGTTAGGTGGGCTTGGATCGGCGCAACATCGAGGGCCAAAGGGCCTGTACTGCGCTGTATTTTTTCTATGTTTCTAAGCACAAAATCTTTCTGTCATCTCCCTAGAAAATGTGCTGCTGACAATAAACCTCTGATGTGAAGATGGTGATGGTTCTGATCCTGAGTTACTGGATGAGTGACTTTTAAAGAAGGAATGTGTTCCTCCTTGTGAGCCCGTTGGAAACGTGTTTTGTCACAGTATGTAGCTGCTAGAATGATTCTGATTGTGAGCCTCCTGGAGTTCCCTGTTTCAGGTATTTGTTGGATGCATTTCTGCTGAGTCAGTGCCCAACTATCTCTCCCCGCTGCTGTATCTCTGACACAAGCTCTGACGTCAGTTCTACTCAGAGTTTTGGCAGTAACATTTCAGTTTGACTAACCATGCCTCAAGCTGACCTTTAGTTCAGCCTGGCTACTATGTCTCTCTGAGGGAGTAGTGAGAGTCTTTCAGCAAAACCACCTGTTAACCTGATTCAAGGTGGTGAGACCTTTTTGTTAGTTCCTGCACCAACAAACTGAAAGCTCAAATTGCAACTCAGAAACAGTCAAAAATGATAGTGTTAGAGATTAACTCATCAATCAACCCAGAAAGGGCACTGCCTGCAGAAAGTCAGGCAAAAGGCAAAGGGATTTGAATTGTTAACACAACACCTCAGCATGTCCCAAGGCTCTCTACTGGCAGCCAATTACTTATGAAGTGTAGTCATTGCTATATCAGAGAAAAACATCAGCCCATTGTCTCACAAACACAGCAATGTCAGAACGACCCCGATCAGCTGTTTTTAGTGATGATGGATGAGGGAAAATAATTGGCCCTAGGCACACTATGGGATGCGATAGCACAGGAGGACAGCAGAAGTGATTCCTGGTTTGGAAGAAAGTGAGGACTGCAGATGCTGGAGATCAGAGTTGAAAGCGTGGTGCTGGAAAAGCACAGCAGGTCAGGCAGCATCTCAGGCACAGGAGAGTCGATGTTTTGAGCATAAGCTCAATTAAGCTTCCTGATGAAGAACTTATGCTCGAAACGTTGATTCTCCTGCTCCTTGAATGCTGCCTGACCGGCTGAGCTTTTCCAGCACCACATTCTTGATTCCGGTCTGGAGCGTATTCTTAATCAAGAGAGGCTGGACCAGATCAAGTTGTTTTCTTCAGAACAGCAGAGGCTGAGGCATGCCCTGATTGAGGTGTGTATAATTATGTGGGATATAGACAGGATGAACAGGAAGCAGCTATTGCCCTGAGTTGGGCTGTCAGTAATGAGCTATCATGATAAGGTGGAGAATAGGAGGTTCGGTGGAATTTTAAGGAAAGGGTTTTTTTCACTTAGAGGATCGTGGGAAACTGGAACACACTGCTTGAGAGGGACAAAATCTCACAGCCTTTAAACTCAAAGAGCTGGGTGCTTGAAATGTCATCACATTCAAGACCATGAGCCAAGGTTGAAAACTGGGATTGGTGCAGACTCAATGGGCTGAAGGGCCTCTTCTGTTCTGTACGCATGTGTGATTGTATGACATTCCTGCTTTTCTTCCCATAATAGCTGTGTGATCTATCAACCCTAGCCCGTCTTTATCCCGCCTAACTTTCCCCCTCTGCCAACCCTGAGAGACCAGACTGGGTCACAATATAATGCCTCATCTGAAAGATGGCAACTCAGACAGTGCCTGTTCCCTCAGCACTGACCCTTCAACAGTGCAGCACTCAGTCAGCACTGACCCTCCGACAATGCGACACTCCCTCAGCACTGACCCTCCGACAATGCGACACTCCCTCAGCACTGACTCTCTGACAGTGCAGCACTCATTTAATGCTGACCCTCTGACAGTGCGGCACTCCCTCATCACTGACCCTCCAACAGTATGGCGGTCCCTCAGCGCTGACTCTCCAACAGTGCACACTCCCTCAGCGCTGACCCTCTGACAGTATGACGCTCCCTCAGCACTGATCCTCTGACAGTGCGTCGCTCCCTCAGTGCTGACCCTCTGACAGTGTGGCACTCCCTCAGCACTGACCCTCCAACATTGCAGCACTCCTGCAACACTGACCTCCGACAGTGCAATATTCCCTCAGCACTGACCCTCCAACAGTATGGCACTCCATCACCACTGACCATCCTATGGTGCCCACTCCTTCAGTACTGATCCTCTGACAGTGTGGCACTCTCTCAGCACTGACCCTCCAACAGTGCAGCGCTCCTTCAATGCTGACCTTCTGACCCTCTAACAGTGCGGTTCTCCCTCAACACTGACCCTCCGACAGTGCAGCACTCCCTCAGCATTGTCACCCTTGTTAATGCGACCTTGTACCAAATAGTCTAATGAATTGGTCACAATTTAATCACTGAATTCTAGAAACAAAAAAATTGTAAATGAAATGAATCAAATAGAAGAACATAAAGGAGAGCACCGGAATTTCTGGATGTCAGAAACGAAAAGAGAACATGTTTGAGAAGTTTAATTTAGTCAGGTAGTGCAAAGTGAGGGAGACAAGTGAGCAGTGAAGATTTCTGATGAAAAGAATCATCAACCTGAAATATGGTCTCTGTGTCTCTGTACACAAAGCTGTCTGATTGTGCTGAGTGTTTTCACCATCTTCTACTGAGAGAGAAAATTGTGTTCAGCCAGATCTGAGACTGATCCTGCTCCTGACAGAACAACCACACAAAGTGAGAGTCTTATAAACAGGAAACTGAGGTATTCTGATCTCTGTACAGCAGCTCCCATTTCAAATGATGGGTCAATTTCCCAAAGTGTTTCTCAGGAGTACGAGCAGTACTGCTTGACACTCAATCACGTTCAGGACACGTGAAGATACATTTGGTCCAGTTGAACAGTTTTAAGGAGGACAGACAGGCAAATGGGTTTAGGGAGGGAGTTCCAACTGCAGGCTGCAGGCAGGGCTGCCATTGGTAAGGTGATGTAATTGGGCAGCTGAGTGAGAGTTCAGGAGTGCAGAGATTTCAGAGGGTTGGCGGGATGGAAGAAGTCAGAGCTCGAGATGAGGGAAGTTACAGATTAGATATGAACACAGAGATGAGAATTTTTATTTGGAGCTGTTGGGATTGCAGTGCCTGCGTTGGTCAGTGAGTAAGAGGGGATCTGTGCAAAGACTTACATTTAGTTTATGAACAGCAGGGAATAGCCAGGGGGTTGCAGGGTAGAATCTTACAGTGCACAAGGAGCTCATTTGGTTTTTTGTTCCTGCAATGGCTCTTTGAAAGTACTGTCACCTTGCCTTTGCACTACAATCCCACATGTATTTATTTTTCAAGTGCTGTATTTTTATCTGATCCCTTTTTGAAGGTTGGTTCAGTCTGATTCTGGTACCTTTCAAGAGGCACCCAGAACAATTCATTGTGTCAAAAACGTCTCTCTCCCCCCCCCATCTACCCATGAGAGGTTTGGACAATTTTCTGAAATTTGTGTCCTCTTGGTGACTGAATCTCTGGCCTTGACTTATTTCCTAAAGTGGGAGCCCAGAAATAAGATCAAATCATTAATTGAGAAAGGTTCGTCATCATGCCCTTACTTCTATATCCTTTTTTTTTTTAACAGTGTTGATATGTCTTGCCCCTTTAAAGAATCACAGAAGTGGGAGGCTATTCAGCCCATTGTGTCTGCTCTAGCTCTTCAAATGAGGATTATGCCTTAGTGCCAGTCTCCTGCTTTCTCCCCATAGCCTTGTACATTATTTCCATCCAAATAATTACCTACTGCCTTCTAGCATATCTCCCTTGAATCTATCTCTGTTACATTTTCAGGTTATGCATTCCAGACCCTAACTACTCACTGGGCGGAAATAGGTTTCTTTCACATAGCATTTGCTCCTTTTGCAAATCACTTTATTCTTGTCCTTATTCCTTTTACAAGTGGGAACAGTTCCTCCCTATCTGCTGTTTCCAACCCACACGTGAGTTTGGAAACTTCAATTAGATCTTCTTGCAGCTTTCTTCTCTCCAAGGAGAACAGACTCAACTTTTAAAATTTGTGCTCATAAGTGAAGTTTTTCATTCCTGAAACCATTCTTGTAAATCTTTCTTGCTCTTTCTCTCACTAGTGCATTCACATCTTTCCTGTTTTATGGCTCCTGTGACTGTACACAGTACTCCAACTAAGGTCTAACAAGTGTCTTATACAGGTTCAGCATCACCTCCCTGCTCTTGTAGTCTATTAATAAAGCCAAGAACAATGTATTCTTTCCCCACCTGTCCTGTCACCTTCAATGATCTGTGCACAAATACAGCTAGGTCCCTCTACTCCTGCACCCACTTTAGAATTATATCTTCTAATTTGTCTATTAATGTTCTTCAGACCAAAGTGCACCACATCTTGTATGCACTGTTCCCTGATTTATATAGAAACATCTCCAGGCCATTCCAATTCTCATGCCTTTAATGTCGGACCTTTTTGCTTGTTTTCCTGTCCTCAGTCATCCTCCCAGTTTGCACCGTATTGCATTTCTTTTGGTAAACCTATTCTGCAATCAGCCCATTTCCCCTGACTGCTCTGCTGTCCTGCTGACTTACTATCCTCCTCACTGTTCACTGCAAGTTTTGTGTAACTTGCAAACTTTTAAATTAATTCATAATCTATAGTCATATTGATGAAATAACATTTAAAATGTACATCCACGATAAAATATCCTTGTGAATGTGGATTTAAAACAACAATAATCTCCTCAATAAAATATGTGGCTACACAGTTTTGAAAATCCAATGACAATGTTTGCTTTAAATGGCTGAGGCTTTTCAATAGACAATGAAAAGCTTTTGTCTACAAAATAACAGGGCTTTGAGCATGAGACCGGAAGAGCTTGATTGTTAATGATGGATCATCAACTTACGTTTCTGATTCTCCCTAAACCAGAGGCTGTGCAGTATGGAATGGACTGGGTGCTGCCCTGAGAGATCCTTGCTGCTCTGCTGAGCAAGGAAGGCTTAGTGTGAGCGACTCATGGAGCAGAACCCACATGAAGCAACAGCGCTGAGGATAGACTGCTTCCCAGCAGTCTGCCTGGACAACAAGGCAAATGAGAATGAACATAGACTGAGCGATGCACTGACCACGGTCAGAGCTACCTTGGAGAACATGCCATTCTGCACCATTCCACAATCAGATTTCAGAGATGTGGTGCAGAGGAGGGCACAAAGAGTGCTCTCAGTGAAGGGGAAATGTTTGTTAAAACCCATCGGAGAGGGTTAGGGTTCAGATTCAGGCCTCCTGTGGTAGATTCAAACAAGTGAAAAATACATTTGGAGCAGACATTAGAGAGTGCTGCTTTATCCAAAGATGGACTCGTCTTTTGAGAAATCTATACAGCAAGGTGAAAAAGCAAAACACCCCATGAAGAAAGCAATCATGTGAATTATGACACTGTCCCAGCCAATTCAATCTTACAAAGTGAAATCAGTGATGTAATCGGTGACGTAGCAAAGTTCCAGAGACAGCCTGGTGATCATTACCGTGCTGCTCCCAGATTCAATATTGAGCCCAGGACAGTGGGCAGTTAAGAGTCAACCACATTGCTGTGGTCTGGAGTCACATGGAGGCCAGACCAGATAAGGGTGGCAGTTTCCTTCCCTAAAGGACATTTTTGAACCAGATCAGTTTTTCTGACAACCAGTAATGAATTCATGGTCATCACTAGACTCTTAATTCCAGATTTTTTTTAAAGATTGAGTTCAAATTCCACCATCTGCCACAGCAGGATTCGAACCCAGGTCCTCAGAACATTACCTGGGTCTCGGATCAACAGTCCTGTGATAATACCACAAGCTCATTGCCTACCCTCCCATTTTTTTTGAAATTCGATCACAGTTACATTGCATGGCTGTGAATGCAAAGAGTGTAATTAATAAGACAGGGGAGTTACAGGCACAGATTGTCCTGTGGGAGAATGACAATAGCAGAGACTAGTCTGGGAGTTCATATTCCTGGTCGCCAGGTGCTCAGAAAGATGGGCTAGTAAAGAGAAAGGAGGAGGAATGGTGTTTTTGGATAAGGAAAGTGTTGAGTACTCGAGGAAGAGGATGTTTTCGAGGATTCAAGTACAGAATCAATTTGCTTAGAGCTAGGGAATAAGAAGAATGTAGTTAATTTGCTCAGTGTAATCTAGAGACGGACAACTAGTGGGAAGGATGTACAGGAACAAATCTGAAAGGATTATTACAGACAGAGATGTAACAACCATGGAGTAATTATAATGGGAAACATTAAGTACCTATATATGGACCGGGATAGTGTTAGTGCAGGGGACAGTGAGGAACAGATCTTCTGAGGTTATATTCAGGAGAATTACGTACAGCACTATGTCTCCAAGTCAGTAGGAAAAGTGACACAGCCTGATCTCTGACAGTGTGGTGTTCCCTAAGCGCTGACTCTCTGACAATGCAGTACTCCCTAAGCACTGACCCTCTGACAGTGCTGCACTTCCTAAGCATTGACCCTCTGATAGTGCAGTCCTCCCTAAGCATTGACCTCTGACAGTGTGGCACTCTCTAAGCACTGACCTTTTGACAGTGCTGCACTCCCTCAGCACTGACCCTCTGACAGTACTGCACTCTATAAGCATTGACCCTCTGACGGTGCGGTGCTCTCTAAGCACTGACTCTCTGACAGTGCGGCACTCCCTCAGCCCTGAGCCTCTGACAGTGCTGCACTCCTAATCATTGACCCTCTGATAGTGCAGTGCTCCCTAAGCACTGATTCTCTGACAGTGTGGCGCTCCTCACTTTAAATGGGTTTGACAGGACATTCTCACCTTGTTTAAACCCCAGCGCTTCCTGAAGTTCCCTCTGGTCATAGGGATGAACGAAGTCAAAAATATTCTGTCCCATCAGCTCCAGCTGTTTCAGAAACAGACAAATCCTAAATTACACCAACTTCTGATAATAGTGAAAAGCCTTGCCTTCTGAATCCCGAATAATGAGTTCCTCTTACTTGTATCACCATCTGATATTCATCGTGTGCTTCCACATCCCCAGTCCATACCCACGGCCTCTTATCCTCTGTTAGTCCCAAACCTGTCCCTAATCTGAACCCCATGGCTCTTCCAGACCTCCTAAGAAGACTAGTGAGGTAGTAATTGGCCAGTTAAATTTGTCCAGGTTCTTGTGTCAAGGACATACCTGAGTAAATTTCCAAATTGTTTCCATTACATCATTCAATGACATTCAAGGCAACTGGAAGTAGGATTGGAAAGTAGGGTTAGTGTAGATAGGTCAGCATGGATTGGATGACCCAAAGCTCTATGACTCTGCTGTTGGGTACAAGGCAGATACTGTCCAGACTATGGTAACAGCGGAGGAACCTCAATCATTAGAAAGGTTTAAAACTGATAAGGAGGAGGTATTGGATAAGCTGGTGCTGCTTAAAGTTATGAGGAACTAGGACCACATGAGATGCGGCAAAGGACATTGAAAGAAGTGAGAATGGAAATTGCAGGAGCACTGGCAATGATCAGCATTTACTTACCATTCACTTAAACTTTGGTCATGGACAAACCTCTAGAAATTAATTTTCGATAGTCACCTGTAAAAATGTGAGTTGATTCAGATGAGTCAGCATGGATTTGTATCTAAGATGGTGTCTAACTAATTTCCTGCGGATGTTTGAAGAGGTAACATAGAGAATTATGACACACATACACACACACCAGACCTGTGTCATGGAATAAAAGGGTCAGTAGGAAGATGGATGCAACATTGGCTAAAGGATCACTAACAGAGAGTAATGGTCAATGGCTATTTTTCAGGCTGAAGGAAGGTTTGTAGTGGTGTTACCTAGGGGTCAGTATTGTGACCTTTGGTTTTCCTGATAAATAGAAATCATCTAGATCTTGCTGTGCAGGGGACAATTTCAGCGTTTGTGGATGAAGCATTGACAGACATAAGAAGAGCAATGTAAACATACAAAGGGACATAGAAAAGTTGTTGAGTAGGCAGAGAGATAGCAGATGAAGTTCAGTGTTATAGTGACCACCCGAATCTTGTTGACTATGAGATCCTTGATTGGGGTTGTTAAACTGGGCCAATCAGGAAAGCCTTCGCTGACTGTTATAACAGGGAATTTACAAAGAAAAAAAATATATAATCAGGAAAAGAAAAAAATATATAACCCGAGGAATGTCCCTGGAGAAGGAGCGTGCAGTGTCGACCAACACCCTCGAAGCTTTTAGGAAGAATGGGCATCGCAGGGTGTGGAGTGTTTTATCTCCCCCTCCAACTCTATTTTGATTTAATCCCTGTCCTTCCCTTCACTTTTTTTGATCACGTAGCATTGCCCTTTGTCGAGACGGGCACTGCTTGTCACTGGCCACTCGGGTGTTTCCTTTCCTTCTGGTGGTGGAATATAAATAAAGATTTGCGCACTTGTTCCTCACTGTGTCCTACACCGGTACACATACGGCGTGGGTACTGGGGGAAAATAACCACTACTGCTGTTAGGCAGAAGTAAAGAGAAAAAAAGAAAAAATAAAATAAACAGGAGTGTCAGACATGCTGTTCATTCAGAGAGCTGGCTTTGAGGAACCTGGATCACTGTCAACTACTCTGAATGTGAAAATAAAGGGTGATTTGGCGACAGGAAAAAAAACCTATAACCATGGGATTTACAAAGAAAAAAATGTAACTAGGAAAATAAAAAAAAATGTAAAAATATAACCGGGGATTTACAAAGAAAATAACATATAAACAGGAGAAGAAAGAAAAGAGAAAAAAAACATATATATATATATATAGATATATACATACATACAGGGGATTTAGAATGTCCTCAGTTCTGGGACACCCTCGATGTTTTCAGGGAGAAGTGGGCACCGCGGGGAGTGGAGTGTTTTATTTCTCCCTCCAGCTGTATTTTGATTTAGTCCCTGCCCTCCCCTTCACCTTTAATCATGCAACATTGCCCTTTGTTGAGAAGGGCTCTGCCTGTCACTGGCCACTCTGGTGTTTCCATTCTTCCTGGTGGTGGAATATGAATACAGATTTCCTTACTCGTTTTTTCACTGTGTCCTACACTTACACGACATAGGTGCTGGGAAAAATAAACACTGCCACTGTTTGGTGGTAGTGTGGGGATATATACATATATAAATAAAACCAGGAGATTTAGAATCTCAGTTTAAAAAAAAACAAAAAATAAATAACCGGGGGAAAAAAGAAAGTTTAATCAGGAGTTTAGGTTCTCCTCAGTTCAGGCAACTGACTCTGAGCTGACTGGCCACAAGAAAATAAAGGGTGACTTGGTGACAGAGGGAAAGAAAAACAAAATAACATATAACCGGGGGAGCTGTATGGCAATAGTGTAGGGGAAGCATAGGAATTTGAAAAAGGAAAGAAATATAAACAGGGGATTTAGAATCTCCTCAGTTGAGGACTGACTCCAAGCTGGCCGGTCACAGTTCGTGTACTGTGCACAAGTAAATAAAAGGTGACTTGGTGATGGAATACTGGCCTCTATGCAGTTATTTCAAATGTGGAGAAGTGTGAGGTGATGCCGTTTGTTCGCAGGAACATTGGGCGACAGTATAAAATAAAGGGTATTATTCTGAAGGGTGTGCAAGAACAGCAAGACCTGGGTGTATTTGTACAAAGGTGAAAGATAGAGAGAGCTGTTAATGGACTATACAGTATTCTAATCTTTATCAATAGGGGTATGGAGCAGAATGATGTCAGTGAACCTATATGAGACACTGGTTAGACCTCAGCTGGAGTATTATGTGTGGTTCTGTGTGCTGCATTATAAGAAAGAACACATTGGAGAGAGAGCAGGAAAGGTTTACAAGAGTGTTTTCAGCCTCAATCATAAGGAAACATTTGAGACATTCGTACTGCTTTCTTTGCAGGGGGGATGGCTAAGGTGGCATTTGATGGGAGTTTTCAAAACCTCAGGGGTCGGTGCAGAAGTTGTTCCTGGATGTGCAATGATTGAGAATGAGTTTTGACATGAGCTGGAAATGTGTTGCTGGAAAAGCGCAGCAGGTCAGGCAGCATCCAGGGAACAGGAGAATCGACGTTTCGGGCATAAGCCCTTCTTCAGGATTTCCTGAAGAAGGGCTTATGCCCGAAACGTCGATTCTCCTGTTCCCTGGATGCTGCCTGACCTGCTGCGCTTTTCCAGCAACACATTTCCAGCTCTGATCTCCAGCATCTGCAGACCTCACTTTCTCCTCAATGAGTTTTGACATGTTTTGTAAAAGAAGCGAGTATGAGGTGAGACTATCTCAGATAGCAAGTAGCTAGGGTTTGGAACAGACTGCCTCGAAGGGTGACTGAGGCAGGTTCAGCTGAAACAGTCAAGGCAACATTGGATGATTAAATAGAAATGAATGAGCAGGGTTATGTGAGAAAGGCAAGTGCTTAGCACCAAGTGAAAATGCTTAGAGAGCAAGTGCAAAATGCATCGTTCTGTACCATATCATTTTTGTGAAACGGTCAGCTAGGAGAGCATGTTCCTGATTTCCAGTAGTAACAGGAATACTGAAATACTCATCTTTCTAAATACAGCAGTCCCTAGACAAAACCAGAGACCATTCACCTCTTCTCTCTCTCTCTCTCTCTCTCCTGAGTTTGATTTAAATATTGTCTACATGAGAGGAGTTAATGGATACATCTGCTGTAAATGTCAAACAATCCCAAAGGACTGTTCTCATCACAAAAATAATTAGCCAGCTTTGCAATTAAAGCAACACTAATTCATAAATACAGTAAATCTGCATAAAAATGGATAAACTAAAGCACTGATAAATAAGTTAGTTGCGAAGCTGCCATTGCTTCCCTTTGGGCAGAGAAGGTTTGGAGGGAGATTGAATCGAGGCGTTCAGAATCAAAAAGGGGGCTGTAGGATCGAGTCAATGAGGGAGAAACTGCTCCCAGCGATAGGAAAGTCGGTCACCAGAGTGACGCGGGATGAAGAGAATTGGGAATAGACCTTGAACGAGGGAGGGGAAGAGGAGGAGAATGTTGTGATCTGGGAGGGTGCTGCTCAAATTCAACAGAAACTTTGAGAAAAGAATTGGGTAAACACTTAAAAGGTTTGCAAAGCTAGAGGGAAGGGTTGGGGGGGGGGTGGAACTAACTTGACAACTCTTTCAGAGAGCAGGTACAGACTCGATGGGCTCCTTTAGTGGTATATAATTTCTCTGATTCTCACCACTGCCTCCTTTCCCACCACATTATAATAAACTACCAGCACACAAGCTCGGGATCAGATCTGTAGTGAGTTTGAGTTTTGTTTTTAACAATTCCCTTTGTTATTAAGAACTTGAATCTGATTGATGCTGTTCAATATGTCAGCAATTTTCACTGCAAAGCCATTTATGTCCTAAAAAAACTGAAGGCTTGCAGGTTTATATTTGTCAAGTGAGAAACTGATGGATCTGACTGTAATTAACACAAATGTTATTCAGGAAAAGGGCATACAGCCTTGCAATCTCGTTCTGCCATTCACAGCAATCTGTATACCAACTGTTTACCCAGCTTTGCTCAATATAGTCGAATACCCATATCCAACAAAAACTTCAGAAAGTCTCAGCCTTGAAAACTCTCTCCAGTTGACTCTCAGCCTCCACAGGTCATTTATTGTGGGGTGGGGGGGGGGGGGGGGGGGTGATCCATATTCTCCCTTCCCTTTGAGTGAGAAATTGCTCCCTGAACAGCCTGACTAGAATTTAAAAATTTCTTCCCGTTTGCTCTAGATTCCTCCTCCCTCCACACCACATCTACCCTCCACCCACCAAGGGAAATAGTTTCTGTCTATTTATCTGACAGATTTGTTTGAATGTTTCAAACTGTTCTCCTTTTAAAAGCAATATTTGTATTTATCTGGGGTGTGTCATATCTCAGCACAGCTTGGTTTCCTACCTTCCTGTTGTCTCATTGGAACAACAGTCAGCCAGACTGTGAACGCCTCGTCATCCTTAATACTGAGCACCAGAAACACAGTTAGTCACTAACAATCTCAAATGGCAATTAATTCCAACCATGTTCCAGCCCAGAAAGCAAAGTATTATTCATAAATATTACGATGTATTTGTTAAATAATGTTTTACATTTTTAATGAACCTTTTTCCAATTTTATGTTTTCATAATTTTCATATAAATCCTTAAGCTTTTTGCTCCCCATTCCATTCCCAGCTCAGTTGAAATGTGAAGTACATAGAGCCTGAAATAGCTTTTTAGCCTTGGCATTCATAGAATGACACGACATAAGAGGAGGCCGTTCATTCCCTCAGGCCTGTATTTACTCTTGAAAGATCTATTTAATTATTACCTGCTCTCCTCACACCTAGTCTCTCCCACACAGACCTGCAAGTTTCTGCTTTCCCAGTATTCCCCCCACCCAGACACCTTTTGAATGTTCCTGTTGAATCTGCTTCCCCTGCCTTTTCAGAAGCATGTTTCAGGTTACAACAACTCATTGCCTCAAATAAAATATTCTCCTCATCTCCCCCTCAGGTTCTTTTCCCAGATCGCTTCCCTCTGATGACTGACCCTCCTGCCTCTGGGAACAGTTTCTCCCCCATTGACTCAATCCAGGACCTACCCGATAAACCATTGAATCGCCTTTGCTCTAAGGGGAACAATCCTGTCAACTCCACTCTCTCCACCAAACTAAATGCTAATTATATTTTAAAAAACGATCATGCTCTCCCTAATGACAAATTGATGCTGTACTCACGTGGCACATTTGAGAGATAGGAGAAGGAAATGGAGGAGAAAGGAACCCAATCCATTCCACTAGTTTGTTTTTCTCAGTAAGTGTTGGTCCGCTCCTCCTCCGGCATCAGTCACGAGGGCTGGTTTCAGAATCACCGGGCCTGAGCTCACAGCAACAATTCGACACCCTCTACTCGGTGAGACAGCGGATGCAACTTCCCCTCCCCACCTCTCTACTCCTCAGGTTGCCCCCTCCTTGACACCCCTTCATCTGTTGCCCTCCCCTTCCTTGCTTCTGCTTCTCTCCACTTATTTCCCCATTTTCACTCACTTTTTCTTCACCTCACCTCTGCGGTTCTCCCCTCCTTGCCTCTCTTCTCATCATCTCCCCTTCCCTCTCTTTCCTTCCTTCTCTCCCTCTTTCTCATCTCCCCATTTTCCTCCACCCTTCCTCTGATCTCCCTTTGTCTGATCTCTTGCCCTTTCTCTTGTTTTCTCCCTCATCTTCCACTTTCTCCTCTCCCTCCATGCATTTGGATCTTGAATCTTATCTCGTGTTCAAACCATTTCTCGAACAAAGTTGGTACAATGCTGAGGAATAATAAATGCAGTAAAATAAAATGAGACAACTCTGGGAGTTGTTATTTCATTTTTTCACTGCAACCTCCAGGCCCTAACCTGTTCCTCAACTCCTTTTGATGAGACTGAAACATGTATTAAATGCTCTTCACTCTCATAGAAGTCAGCAAGACGTCTGCTAAGAAATATATGAGAAAAAAATACCAAGAAGCAGCCTACATTTTCCTGCAGGTAATTTTGTTGGAAACCACAGTGAATTTTTTCTTTTTGTTGCAAATGAGATTAAAAACTTTTGCCGCCTCTGTAAATGTGGCGTGGGTCTCATGGGGCCTACCAAACTCATAGAAAAGTCTCAGGATGCCCGTCACTCACAGGCCACAGTGGAAGCTGCTTTGTTTTTAGTTTCTGTTATTAGATTTTCTGGCCATACATGCAGTGTCCTATCAGAATATACTGTACAGAAACAGGCCACTTGGCCCATCTTCTGTTTTTTTTCTGCTCTGTATGAGCTTCCTCCCAACCCTTCTTCATCTCACTCCATAGCCCTATCCCCATTCCCCTGTATCTAACTTCTCCCTTTAATTGTATCAAAAAGATTCACCTCAACCACTCCCTGTGTGAGTGGGTTCCACATTCTCCCCACAGTCTGGGTGAAGAGGTTTCTCATGAATTCCCGATTGGATTGGTTAGTCACTGATTAATATTGATGGCGCGCTGGTCCTTGACAATTGGAAACATCTTCTCAACATCCACACTTTGCAAACTCCTTCATTCTTTTGAAAACTCTTTTAGGTTACCCTATAGCCTTTTCTGTTCAGTCTTTCCGAAATGATGCAGCTTCTCAAATAAAGAACCTATCCTTGTCAACCTCTTAGACTTTTTGTCCAAAACGTCTATTTTTTTTACCATCTGGAGACCGGAGCTGTTCACATGAACTTCGAGTCAGGTCTAAACAAGATTAGATGCAGGTGTTTCTGTTTTTCTATATTAAATTGGGACACCAAAATGTAAGGTGGAAATGCTTGTTCAAACCAGTCACAAATCATTAATATTTCAAACATCAGGGATTAATATAACTTTCACACGGTAATACTTTGATTTCAGTTGCTAGTTTTGATCGAAGGCAAACCATCTATATGAAAATAAATTCACATTACAGAATTATAAGGGTACATTTGGTTGTGTTCTCTGCGTAACAAAAACAACCTTGAAAATATTTTTCATACCAGGAAGTTTAGATGTGCAATATGACATTGTTAATTGCCACTCATTATACAAGGTGTTAATGTTTGGAGAAGATATGTGAAACCTACAATAGTTATTCTTTGACCTGACAATATTCTGATCTCTGGCTTCATTTCCTGTGATGCCGCAGCTTCTGTTATGCAGCAATTCAGAGACCATAATCTCGGTATTAATCTGTTATTACATCCTTGTGATTTTCCATTATTTGGTTTTAATAATCACTTTGTAAAATCATTAGATTGACGTTACTCAGCCAGCAACAGAAACTTAGTGAAGAGAAAATCTCATATGCAATGTGGGTATAATTTATCACACATTCCTAATGAACCTTGAACTTACTGAGCTACTTCGGCTTTTTAGGGGGCAATTAAGAGAATACCATATTGCTGTGGGTCAGGTGATAGATGTAGGCCAGACGGAGTAAGGATGGCAGATTTCTCTCTGAAGGACATGAGTGACGTGGATGGGTTTTTACAACAATTGATCATTGTTATCATGGCCACCATCACTGAGACCAGCTTCCAATTCCAGAGCTAGTTGAATGTCAATTCCAGCAGTAGCTGTGATTGGATTGGAACCCATATCCCCAGAACGTTAGTTTGAGCCTAGTAGCTGGTGACAATACAACAATTATCTCTTCCACCATCATCTCCAAACTCCGCAAATTTCTCCTTTTCAAGTATTTATTCAGCCTCCCCTTTAGAATGTTCCTATTGAATCACCAACTGCCCTTTCAGGCAGCATCTCCCTGATCACAGCAATTCACTTCATCAAGAAAACCATTCTCCTCATCTCCCCCTTGGGTTCCTGACTCAATTCCCCTCATTGGTTACTGACCCTCCTGTCTCTGCAAATGCCACTTCATTCAAACCCCTTCCTGATAAACCATAGAATTTCAAATGTGAATAGCATCAAGATGCCTTCATCAAGACATACAGTCGGGACTGTGGCAACTTTCAAATCAAATGCATTTGGTATAAATCTCAGCTTTTGCTGATATTTCTGTGAGTTCAGTTTGTATCACTAAATGAATGATTCAATGCCTGTGGGACAAAGATATGCAAATATCTATGATTTATGAAAACCTTTGCCCTAGTGTTTTATTCCTTTGGTGAACTGCTTATGTATTGGTCAGAGTGATTGCAGACACCTACACATGACTACACCCCTCACAGCTTGCTTTCAGAGTGGCTGACTTGAACTGCCCCCCCCCCCCCCCCCCCCACACTGCCCCCTTACCACACTGATGTCTCTCTTTCCCAGTGCCTGCTTACTATACTCCCTTCAATGTTCCACAATCCTCTCTCTCTCTGTCCTACTGTCCTCTTACTGTTAGGATCCCAGCTGATGTAACTACTGGATAGGTCAGATCCCAGACTGAAAACTGCCTCAATAGATCAAATTATTTTTAACGTGGTTGTCTTTTACTGAAACATAAGTGCACAATGCTGCAGATTTGTTTTTGACAATAAAACAGAAGTTTATTGTACTAAGGAAATGAAGATAGAATGGAACAAATCAAGCTATTTATACATAACACAATTTGAAAGATTTCAAACCCAAAACAAAATAAAATTTATATCTATTTCCACCACCGTCACATTATTGTACTTAAATATCAGGGAAAGTTCCCCTTTCTTTCACATGTATACATTTCTTTCAATTCCCAGTCTTGAGAACTTGATGGCCTTTTTCTTAGTTATTCACTCAAATGACCTTAAATTTTCCCAGGTTCAATAATTCCATCAGAGTTCTAACCAATAAACGCTTCTGGCGTAGAATTTTCAAATTAAGATTCTTACATCGAAGTAACTTATTTCTTAAAACTGTACTAAACTAACTTGTTTCTCCAGGTCAAACTGAAACTGACCCCAGCCAGGTATTCTGCAAACTGCCCAAAAGCTTTCTTAGGTCTTTCCTAAGCAAGAATAATTTCTTGATTTTTCTAAACCAAAAAATGAGCTAGTGCCTTTCAATGTTCGCCACCTCTGATTGTAAAACTCTGACATATATAAACAAATTCACATTACCACTCCAGGAGGGCCTCAGTTACCTGCTCTCTGACACATATTGATTTAATTTGATTTATTATTGTCACATGTACCTAGGTACAGTGAAAAGTTCTATTTTGTGTGCAGATCATACTATACAAAGTGCATTAAGGGAATAGAACAGAGCGAGGAATACAATGTTACGGCCGCAAGGAAGGTGCACAGAGAGTGAGATCAATGTTAGGTACAAATTTAAGAGTCTAATAACAACAGGGAAGAAGCTGTTCTTGAATCTGTTTGCATTTATTTAAAATCATGATTCATGAAAGATGAAAGAGTTAATTATTAAATGTCTTCATGCACATAGACCAAAACCCGCATTCACTTGTTCAAAATCCAAACTCTAAATTAAATGATATTATATATCCAGGTAAATAAATCACAAACCTTACATTACAATTTGTCTGCCTCGTTATTCTTTACAAAATTCCTCTTTCAGAACACTGCCCTCATTCTACACCCTTCCCTCTGGTTCACTACTCCTTACCATTGCACTCTCAGTCCAACTGCCTTCTAAAAACACATTTATCCTCCTACTGCTCTATCACCTCCCTCCAGCTCACTAGTCCCTTACCGGATCATGTCTCTATGCCACTGCCCCTCTCTGCCCCATTATCGCTTACACATAGCCCTTTCCCCATTGCTCCTTACTACAACCATCCCTCTGCCTCATCTTACTACACTGACCTCTTCCTGTTCCACCCACTGCATTGCTCTCTTCCTGCTCTGGGTCTGGGTCAGTTTACGGGCATCTGGACTAGGGATCTAGGCCAGAAATCTGAAGCAGCAATATAGGAGTCTGTGCCAGTAATTGAGAAATCTGGGACAATTATCCAGGGATCTGGGTCAGTAATACAAGGATCTGGATTGGTAATCCATGAATTTGTATCGGTAAACCAGGTATCTGGATCGGTAATTCAGAGATCTGGATTAGCAACCCAGGAATCTGGATGAGTTATCCATGAATCTGGGTCGGTGATCCAGGGATCTGAACCAGTAATCAGAGAAGCTGAAGTCTATACTACCGCAGTTTGTCATTTGATTGCAGTTTTAAGAAGATCACGGGATTCAAATAAGTAAAATGGTCAACAGACCAGCACATTTAATTTGATTTGATTCAAACAGATTTATTTTTGTCAAATGTACCTGGTACAGTGAAAAGTTTTGTTTTGTGAGCAGTACAGGCAGATTATACCATGCAAAGACCATAGAGTGATAGAACAGAGTGAGGAATACACTGTTGCGACTGCAGAGAGGAAGGAGAGGCTACCTTTTCTGTCTGCTCTGTGTTGATATGGAAAGCCAGCCTCACAACCAATGTGGTTTAACGTCCTCTGAGGTATGTAAGCAAGTACTTTGACAGAAGTGATTGGCATGGCTGGTAAGATGTTCAGTGCTTTGGAGGGAGGGCGAGAAGCTGGAAGTACAGTCAAACTGTGAAGGTGGCTGCTCTGGGTATTCCAGCCGAACTAACCAACATACAAGAGTCTCTGTACAGTCTCTGAACAAGCTGAAGGCAAAAGAATGGAGGGGCCAGGGGTTAGCCACAATCTCAGAAGTGAGCTAAGGTGCACGCTTTATTTAAGTTTGTTCTTGGGGTGCGAATGTCAATCCTGAATCTGTTTCCATTTCTGAGAAGATAGCACCAGAGGCCTATTTACAGCTGGCCTGTACATCTGGGGCAATAAAGAATAAACAAGATGCTGTGGCTAAAACCGCTTGTGTACAGTCTTACACATTGCTCTGGTTGACACCATAGAAACTTACAGCATAGAAAGATGCCATTTGGTCCAACATACTAGCACTTCAGTCCTAGTTTCCTCCGCTTTCCTCCTTGCTCTTGTCTCAGGCCTTGCTGAACTATGTCTATTGGTGTTTCTTGAATATAGCTTGAGTTTCACCAAGAGAACCTAACAGTGAGTATTGTCTGCACGCAGGATTAGATTACAAGGTACAAGTGGGCCAGGTTCTCTGTCAAGACAGCTCAGAATTGCGGGTTAATTATGATAACCCTCCTCCTGCACAACCCCTGTAGCTCCACAAATGTTTCCTTTGCAAGCATTTCTCCCGCTCCAGCTCTACGGTTGTGTCCACCTGTCCTGCCCTTTCAGGCAGTCTATTCCAATCTGTGAACCAGTACCACGAAAAGAAATGGCTATCTAAATGCTGAGCCAGTTACCACGCTGGTGCCATTTGGGGGAAGGGAGCCTGTCGCCCCCAAATGCTGCGGTCTGTAGATGTAACTCTTGTCCACACAATGCGGTTAACTCCATGCATTGACTTGTGCAAATTATTGTACAGAGCCCCACCGCTACCTCCGCAGCAACAAACACGACCTAGCGAGTTTCACCCACATCCCGAGAGCAAATCGAGAGAAAGAATGACTGAGATAAGGCGAGTACTACGAAAACAATCCTCCTCTGCCTTTACTCTCACATTCACACTATTGTTTCTTTTCCGGCCTTTTTCACCTTCTCATCTCACAGCCAACCCACTGCCTGGAGATTCCTAACTTCCTGCCAACTGGGGCAGAGTGAGGGGCAAATGTTGTTTGTGCCTCAGGATCGGATGGAGACTTCTTGTCCATGACCAAATCTCAGCCCAAATCCCCAAAAGGAAGACGGCAAGATTTTAAACCCCTGCACCCACGGTTGTTCCTAGTTTGAGGCAACATTGTGCAAAATTGTTTTTGGACATTAATGTAACAAAGATGAGATGCAATGTCCCAGGCCAACATTTATTCCTCAACAGTTGAAACTATTTTGTAGTGACAGCTTTCGTTTCTGAGGGCCTTTAACCCAGTGAAATGTTGCAACATGCTTAATCCTTCATATCCTTAACTATCGCCCTTAGGTCGTTTCAGGTGCTGTATAGATGCAAGGTCCTCTTATAAGACCATAAGATGTAGGAGCAGAAGCAGGCCATCTGACCCATCAGGTCTGCTTTGCCATTTCGTGAGATCATAGCTGATCTGATAATCCTCACCTCCATTTCCTGCCTTTTCCCCATACACTTGATTTCCTTACTGATTAAAAATCTGTTGATCTCAGCCTTGAATATCGTTAATGGCCCAGCCTTGACCACCATCTGCAGTGTATAATTCCACAGATTCACTACCTTCTAGGAGAAGGAGTTTCTCCTTAGGTCTGAGTTAAATGTACAATTACAACATTTCAAGGGCATTTGGACAGTTCCGTGCTGCATGAATCTTTGACTCTATTACCCTTTGTTCTGAGACTATTTTCTGGTCTAGACTGTCCTACAAGGAGAAGCAAGTTCTTTGTATCTACCCTGTCAAGTCCTCTAAGAATCTTCTATGTTTCAGTACTGTCACTTCTCATTCTTTTATATTCCATTTCCTCATGGCCTGATATACTTAAATTCCCATTGTTCTTAATCTCTCTATACCCCCTCAGAACCACTCCTTAAAACCTACATCGATCATCACCTCCTTGTGAAAGTTTCAGGAGAATGCTGTCCCAAACACTCTTTACTCATGTACTAAAATTAGAGTTTATTTCATACAGTCTTGAGAGAGCATTTGGCAGTCATAGAAAATTCCTTATTTCCATAAATAAGTCTGTTATCTCATTCAAGCACATGTTAAAATGGCGTTGACCGCTGATCTAGTCTCTTTGAAAGATCTAATTAGTCCAGTCTTGCCCCTCACTCTCTTCCCCTACAGCTCTCGACAATTTCTTCCTTTCCTGGTATTTCTCTGATTCCTCCCTTTTGAACATTCCTGTTGAAACTGCTCCCACTGCTCTTTCAGGCAATGCACCCAGATCACAATAACTCTCTGCTTCAAATAAAACATTCTCCTTATCTCCCCCTCGGGTCCATTCCTGATTCTCCTCAATCTATGTCCCTCTGGTGACCTACCTTCCTGCCTCTGGGACAGTTTGTCCCTCATTGACTCAATCCAGCAGCCCCCCACAACCCCCCCCCCCCCCCCCGATTCCAAACACTTCGATTCAATCTCTCCCCGAACCTTCAAATAAAATACTGTGGAATCTGGAAATCTGAAACAAACAGAGATAATGCAGGAGAAGCTCAGCAGGTCTGGCAACATTTTTGGAGAGAGAAACAGGGTGAATATTTCAAGTCTAGAATGGCTCCTCTTAATAAGTCATTCTGATCTCAAAATATTTACTGTCCACAGATGCTGCCAGACTTGCTGAGTTTCTCCAACATTCTCTGTACTTGTCCCATCTCACTGCAACCACCCTCACCCTTCTGTGTTCTGAGGACCATTCCAGTGTCACCAGTCTCTCTCCACATTCACTGAAGACCCTGGTCCCATTCCAGTAAATCACTTGAAGGGTTCCTGTCATTGATTTCATTCAATTTCTTAGTAAACGTCTTGAGGCTGAGCCACACTGCTGTTGTGACTTTAATATTGTATTTGATCTTGTATTGAGCTTTCAAAATATCCACACTGTCACTGAGGATCAGGTCTGTAGCACTTTCCATCTCAAAGGGCTAATTTAAAACATGTGATTTGTTGATAGTTACTCTGGTAATAATGTTCATGCAGCCATGCTGGCTATGAACAGATCCAGGTAGTGGGCTGTCAAGAGGGACGTACCTGCTGACTGACTGCCCCTCTTGCACAGTTATATTTGCGCCCAGATATCCTTGGAGAGGGAGCACGCGGTGTTGATACCTTTAGAGAGATGTGGGCACCATGGGGATACAGTGCTTTACTTCCCCCTCCAATTCCATTTTGATTTAGCCCCTTCCCTCTCTCCCTCCCCTTTCCCTCACTTTTGATGGTTTGTATTACCCATAATAGGCTTTGCTAGTAAATATTTGATTGGCTACATGGGTGATTTACTGGTGGTATTTCAAAGAAAAAAATAGTGGTGGGAAAGTCGCTCAGTTGTGTGTGATAGCACTTCTGTGTAGAGAAAAATATTACCTATGTGCATCATTTGTCGCTAGAACTTGACTTTCCTTGTGTGTGTGCTGAATATGAGTGAGTACTTCTGTTGTGAGTACTTTCTGTGTATTTGCGAATAAACATTTTTACAAAGGTGTTTTTAAGAGAGATACATGTTCTTGATTAATAAGGGGATCAAGGGTTATGGGGAGAAGTCAGGAAAATGGAATTGGGAAACACAGTAGCTACAATCAAATGGCAACACAGACTTGATGGGCCAAAATGGCCTAATTCTCCTCCTATATTGTATGGTCTTATGGAAGGGTCTTAACATTCTCCCTACAGTGTGGGGCCAAGAGCTGGATATAAACCTCTGGCTGGGGCCTAACCAGTGTGTATAAAGGTTCAGTGCTAACATCCTTTCTCTTGTACTCCATGCCTTTGTTTCTAACTTTCAGAATCCCGTATGCTTTCTTATCTTGCTCTGACACCTTCAAACATCTCCGGGAGTCAGAAACTGAGGATGCAGTCTCCTTGAGCTTTTGATAGATACGTTTCCCCAAGAAGTCTCGTTTACAACAATGCCAGCAACTGACTGGTCAAAACTAGCAGTTCCCCGTATCCCACACTGCAAACCCCTCAGAGTTAATGAGTACAGGTCTGGCCACCAAATTAACTTTTAAAATATAGGCACACTGGAAAAGGCGTAAGAAAGGATTCATAACGACATTAACAGAACAAAGAACTATCAGCAAAAGCTGAACAAATTGAAGCTCAGTTCCTTAAAAAAAGTAGAAACTGAGAGATGACCCAATTGAGATCTTTAAAATTGTGAAAGGGTGCAATAGGTTAGATGTGAAGTCCATGTTTCCTATAGTGCGGAACTCAAAACCAGCAGCAGCAATATAAGACAATCACTAGTTAATCCATGCAGTAATTCAAGATCAACTTTTTTACCCAAACAGTAATCTTTGTTCCCCCAACCCCCAGATACACCTCAATATATCTCCCATTAACCTTGCTGCACTCAGGAAAACAGCCCCAGTTTCTCCACTCTCTCCACATTCACTGAACGCTGTGATCCCTGGTAGCTGCCTTTCTGGGGAAGGTAGTTTGGGGGAGGCTGTGGCTTGGTGATCATGTTATTGGGCTAATAATCTAGAGTCCTGGGGACTTGGGTTCAAATCAATAAAATTCAGGAGTAAAAACGTAGCTTACTGGCGACCATTAACCACTGCCGATATGTTGTTAAAAACCTGCGTGGCTCATTAATATCCCATGAGGGAGTGAAATATGCTGTTCTTAACTGGTCTGGTCGACATGTTACTTTAGACCCACGGCAATGTCTCTTCATTGTGTTCTGGATAATTAAGGATGGGCAATAATTCCTGACAGTGCAGCCAATGATGCTCACATGCAATGTGTGAATTTGAATAAAGAAACATAGCTGAGGGTATGGAATTCAGGAAAAGTGACTGTGAGGAACTTGCACAATTTGACAAAGGAAGTGGAGAGGTATTGGAGGCTTTGTCGGGGTTAAAAACAGAAAAATCTCCTGGCCTGGATGAATTGCATCCCAGGTTACTGTGGAAGGTGAGGCAGAAAATTGCAGGGGTTCTGACATAAATTTTTAATTCTCCTCTGGCCACGGGAGAAGTACCAGGGGATGGAGGACAGCTAATGCGGTTCTATTTTTTAAGAGGGGTGGTCGAGATGAACCAGGAAATTACAGATTGGTGAGTCTTATTTCTGCGTTAGGAAAACTATCGGAGAAAATTCTGAAGGAGTGAATTAATATCCACTTGGAAAGACATGGGTCAATTAGGGATAGTCAGCATGGCTTTGTCAGAGGGAAGTCATGCCTAACAAATTTGTTCGAACGTTTAGAAAATGTGATCAAGTGTGTGGATGAGGGAAGTTAAGTTAATGTAGTTTATTTGGATTTTAGCAAAGCCTTTGAAAAGGTTCAATGTGTAAGACTGATTGAGGAGGTTAAAGCATATTGAATTGAGGGAAACTTCTTTATTCATTCACGGGATGAATAGCCAAGCCAGCAGTTATTGCCCATAGGGCAGTTGAGAGTCAACCACATTGCTGTGGGTCTGGAGTCATGTGTAGGCCCTACCAGGTAAGGGTGGCAGTTTCCTTCCCTAAAGGACATGAGTGAACCAGACGGTTTTTCTGACAATCGGCAATGGTTTTCTCATCATTGTTAGACTCTAATTCCAGATTTTTATTGGATTCAAATTCCACTATCTGCAATGGCAGGATTTGAACCCAGGTCCCAGAACATTACCTGGGTCTCAGGATTAACAATCCAGTGATAATATCACTTGGCCATTGCCTCCCCATGGTGAGATGGTGATATAACTTGGTAAGATAGATCAGAAACTGACTTAGTAAAATGACATAAAAGGTAGTGGTAGAAGGCTGTTTGAGTATTGGAGGCTGGTATCCAGCAGCGTACCACAGAGATTAGTACTAAGATCCTTATTTTTTGTTCTATACATAAATGATATTGATGAAAATGTGGAGGGAATGTTAAGCAAATGTACAGATGACACCAAGATTGGTAGGGCAGTTAAGTGAAGAAGATGGTTGTAGGTTACAGTAAGATATAGATGAGTTGGTCATTGGACAGAGCAATAGCAAATGGTATTTAATCCTGATAAGTGTGAGATGTTGTACTTTGGAAGAAGAATCAAGATGAGGGAGTATTTAATGAATGCCAGGACACGGGGTAGTTCAGAGGAACAAAGATCTTGGGGTAATTATTCACAAATCCCTGAGGTCAACAGAGCATGGGAGTAGGATAGTTAAGGCAACGCATGGGTCACTTTCATCCATCGTGGCGTAGAGTAGAAGAGCAAGGAGGTAATGTTGGAGTTGTACAGAGCATTGGTTAGGCCCCAGCTGGACTACTATGCGCAGTTCTGGTTACCTCGCCACAGGAATGATGTGATAGCATGAGAGGGGGTATAGAGGAGGTTCACCAGGATGTTGCCTGGGATGGAGAGAGTTATAAGGAGAGACTAGGTAGGCTTGGATTGTTTAAAGTACAGGTCAGTCATGAGACGGCATAGTTTTAGAGTAAGGGACTGGAGATTCAGAGGGGATTTGAGAAATAGTATTTCCACACAGAAGGTTGTGGAATCTGAAATGTATTGCCTGGGAAGGTAATGCAAGCTGGGAGCCTTACAACCTTTAAAAAAATACTTGCATGAGCACTTCAAGTATCATAACATTCAAGGATTTGGACAAGTGCAGGAAATTGGGATTAGAGCATCTTCAGTGGTAATTATATCAGTGCAGAGACGATGGGCTGAAAGGCCTTTTCTGCACTGTATGAATGTATGAGGGCGAGTGGAAAGAAAGGGTATGGTGGGTAGTGAGCACTTTGAGTCTGGAGAGGAGAATCGCTGTCAGTCATTAAGCTGAAAGCTGCTTTGGATTCTCCTTTGTTTAGCTGATTGTAGGTGTGTGTGTGAGGCTCGAAGTGGATGCTTTGTACAGCCAATCCAGCTCCTTCTCACCTAGTCTGGGGACAGTAGCAAAGTAATCTGGCCCAGATTGTGGATTCAGATAATGAAATCCTTTCTCCTACAGCTCTTTAATCCTAATCGAATGCCCTGGTGACTGCGCTACGGTCTGTGGAATATACTGGGACACAGGAGATGCAGGAGGCCACTGAGTCTCTGCTCCACACTATCAATCAGATCATGGCCACTCTGTGCCTGAACATCATTCTACCTTCCTTGCTTCCTTAGTCCTTCCAACCCATACCCAACAACAACTTACAGAGAACAGGAAACATTTAGCCAGCTCAATTTAAAAGCAAATTCAGTAAAGCTGCAGTCTGAATGACTGGAACACAGCAGCTTCACTCCATTTCCCAGTTTTAAGCAAAACATTATTTATTAACAATCTGTACCTTAAACAGAAGGCAGGCTTGATGTCACTCATCACCAATTTAAAAATTCAAAGTCCCTTTTAAGATATCCTTTGTGCATTTTACCTTACGAGTGCTTATAACACAATTGTTCTCAGTTCATAGAATCTGCTTCAGTAGTGGTAAAATGTAGGCCAGTCGGCCCATCAAGCCTGCTGAATCCTTCCTTTACTATACCAATGCCATATTTCTGCTGATCCCCTCCCCACCCCATTACTACCAATCAACACCTTTAATTTGAGAGTCTCGATGCCTTTTGACTGACAGTTCTATTCACAGACCTCTCTGTATGCAAGAGATTTCATTCCTTTGCATTCTTTACCCATCAAAATAAAGCAACACCTCATACCTTCCACTGCTCTCACTGCTATTAGGAGATGATTTTCTGACTATTTCACTGTGAGGATTTTAATCAGACTAAAGAGAGAGAAGTAATTTCTAGAGCAGCTTTCACCATTGCAGAAAGTCCAGAAATTTATGCAGAGCAATGTGAGAATGACCACTTCATATATTTTTAGTGATATTGGTTTGGCGAAAAATAGTGGCCGCTAGACACCAGGGCCTGTATCCACAGTGGGATCTTTTATGCCACCTTCCTGCATCCTCCCCTCACACAAGGGATCTCAGTTTAATGTTGCATCTGAAAATGGCACCTCCGACAGCGCAGCATTCCCTCAGCACTGACCCTCCGACAGCATGGCACTCCCTCAATACTGACCCTCTGACAGTGCAATGCTTCCTCAGCACTGACCCTCCGACAGTGCGGTGCTCCCTCAGCACTGACCCTCCGACAGTGCGATGCTTCCTCAGCACTGACCCTCCGATAGTGCCCACTCCCTTAGTACTGATATTTTGACAATGTGGGGCTCCCTCAGCACTGACCCTCTGACAACACAGTGCTCCCTCTGTACTGACTCTCTGACAATACCACACTCCCTCAGTAGTGACCCTCAAACAGTGCAGCAATCCCTCAGCACTGACCCTCTGACAGTTTGGCACTTTCTCAGCACTAACCCTCTGACAGCGCAGCACTACCTCAGCGCTGACCCTCCAACAGTTTGGCACTTCCTCAGCACTGACCCTCCGACAGCACAGCTCTATCTCAGCACTGACCCTCCAACAGTTTGGCATTCCCTCAGCGCTGACCCTCCAACAGTTTGGCATTCCCTCAGCACTGACTCTCCAACAGTTCATTGCTCCCTCAGTAATGACCCTCTGGCAGTGAAGTGCTCCCTCAGCACTGACCCTCCAATAGTGTGGTGCTCCCTCAGCACTGACCCTCCGACAGTGCGACACTCCCTGAGCACTGATCCTCCGACAGTGCAGCTCTCCCTCAGCACTGACCCTCCAACAGAGCAGCACTCCCTCACACTACCAGTGTTGCACTCGCTCAGTACAGGCCCTGTGATAATGCGGAGCTCCCTCAATGCTGGCACTCGATAGTGGCCTAGATTACGCACTCCTGTCTCTGAAAAAGGAGTTGTGCCCCTACTATGGTATTTGTTCAATATTACTGAATTAGTTAGAAGCTGCTCTGGGATGCTGAAGATCATGAAAACTATCACATGGAGACACTTTCCTATCTTCTGAATAAGCTATTACTTCTTTGTTCACCTAAAACTACCGATCAGTGTGCAGTCCCAAGGCCTTCCAACCTCTGATTAGTGCCTGCCTAGCCGTACCACTATCCTTTCTCAAACACTTCAAGACAAGAATTAAACCCTACAGGCCTGGAGTGTTAGAGATTTGCCGCACTTGCCTTGTAGAGGAACATCTTCAGTATTTCCACTTATTGACTGCACGAGGCCATTCACAATTAACTTTAACTAAGGTGTATGTTAATCCTTCACTGTAGGGCACTCTGAGAGCTGTGATATACCCACTAATCAGGCTCTGTGCCAATTGCACTGACGTACCTTTGCCTGCACTTTCTGAGCCTTCTGCTTGGCCTCTGCTGCTCCGGCCCCGAAACTCTCCCCTCTAAATTCCACAGCATCACTCTCCTTTGCTGTTTTCTCAAACATCTCTGGTAAACTCACGAGGATGGTGGATAACTCGCGGTACTCTCACTGAAACTGTTACTCGATTCCTACCCCACCCCCTCTCAAAACGTTATTACAAACTCACTGTTGTACCTCTTTGAACTGTCATTGCCAGAGAGCGTTGGTGTAATATGTGCCTTCGAGCAGTACTGTGAGGACAGGAATGAGTGTACAGTAACTATCTGCATGTTCTCGAGAAACTGAGGCAGGGACAGCCAATCACCTGTCCCAAACAGCAGAAAACAAAATTTATACACCAAGCCCTCAATGAACTTCAGTTTAACAGCAAACATTCACTGTCACAGTACACTGACATGCTGATGTGTACAAGCAAACATATATGTATACATGTATGTATGTCTGTGTGTGGGTATACAGGTGTACACACTGGGTGAGCAGACTTCTCATTAAGCAATAACCCAATCACAGTATCCCTCACTCAATAATCCAATCACGGTGTCCGTGAGATAAAAACCCAATCACAGTGTCCCTCAGACAATAACCCAATCAGTGTTCATCAAACAATCACAGTGTCCCTGAGATAAACCCAATCAAGTGTCTCTCAGACAATAACCCAATCACAATGTCCATCACACAATCAGCCAATCATGGTGTCCTTGAGGTAATCATCCAATCACAATGTTCCTGAGGTAATCACCCAATCACAGTTTCACAGCATGGAAACTCATCTGCACCAAACCAGACATCCCAATCTGACCAAGTCCCATTTGCCATCACTTGGCCCATATCCCTCTAAACTCTTCCTTTTCATGTAGATACATCCCGTCTAGATACATTTTAAATGTTATAATTATACCAGCCTCCACCACTTCCTCTGGCAGCTCATTTACAAACACGAACCACTGTCTGCATGAAGGTTTTACCCCTCAGATCCTTTTTAAATCTCTCCCCTCTCACCTTAAACCTCTGCCCTCTAGTTTTGAAATTCCCTACCCTGGAAGAAAAAAAACCTTGTCTGTTCACCCTATCCATGCCCTTCATGATTTTTTAAACCTCAATATGGTCACCCCTCACTCTCTGACACTCCAGGGAAAATTTCCCAGTATATTCAGCCTCACCCTATAGTCCAAACCTTCCAGTCCCTTCAACATCCTTGTAAATCTTTTCTGAACCCTCTCAACTCTAACAGCGTCCTTCCCATAGAAGTCTGAGCAGAATTGAATACAGTATTCCAAAGGTGGCATCACGTACAGTCACAACATGTTGTACTCAATGTTATAACAAATGAAGGCAAACGTGCCAAATACTTTCTTCACCACCCTGTCTGCCTGTGATTCCATTTTCAAGGAACTGTGCACCTGAAACTTTGGGTCTGTTTGTTCGACAACACTCCCCAGGACCCTACCATTAACTATATAAGTCCTGCCCTGATTTGCCTTTCCAAAATGCAACACCTCACACTTAACTAAATTAAACTCCATCTGCCATTCAGCCCATTGGCCCATCTGATCAAGGTCCCGTTGTACTCTGAGATAATCTTCACTGTCCACTACACCATGTGTCATCTGCAAACTTACTAACCGTACCTCCGATATTCACATTAAAATTATTTATCTAAATGACGAAAGCAGTGGACCCAGCATTGATCCTTATGGCATACCAGTGGTAGAGGCCTCCAGACCAAAACACAACACTCCACCATCACTCCCTGTCTCCTGCCTTCAAGTTAATGTTGTATCCAATTGATTAGCTCCCCCAATTTCCATGTGATCTAAAATTGCTAACCAACCTACCTTGTGAAATCTTGTCACTTTACTGAAATCCATATAGACAATGTCTACCTCTCTGCTTTCATCAATCTTCTTTGCCACTTCTTCAAAAATCTCAATCAATTTAGTGAGACATGACTTCCGACACACCAAGCCATGTTGACTTTCCCTAATTAGTCCTTGCCTTTCCAAATATATATAAATCCTGTATGTCAGAATCCCGTCATCAACTTTGCCACCACTGATGTGAGGCTCACCGGTCTGTAGTTACCTGGCTTTTCCTTCCCACCTATCTTAAGTAATGCACCACGTTAGCCAACCTCAAGTCTTCCGGCACCTCGCCTGTGGCTATAGATTATACAGGTCCGGGGGAGTTATCTACCTTTATGCATTTTTTTTGTGTAGGACACAGTGACGAAACGAGTGCAGAAAACTTTATTCACTTTCCAGCACCAGGAAGAAAAAGCACCCAAGTAACCAGTGACAAGAAGTGTGTTTGTCTTTAGGAGAAATGCCTACATGATCGAAAAAGTGAAGGGAAGGATAGGGATTAAATCAAAATAGAATCGGAGGGAGAAATAAAACACTCCACACCCTGCGTCATTATGCATTTTAAGACCTCTAGCACCTCCCCTTCTGTAATGTGGAAACTTTTCAAAATATTATTTATTTTCCCAAGTTCTCTAGCTTCCATGTCCTGCTCTACAATAAATGCTGACATGAAATACTCATTTAGTATCTCCCCCATCTCATGTGGTTCCATACATGGACAATCTTGCTAATCTCTAAGGGGCCCTGTTGTTTCCCTAGTTACTCTTTTGTCCTTAATGTATTTATTTTTGTCCTTAACTCTATTTGCTAAAGCTATTCCATGCCCTCTTTTTGCCCTCCTGATTTCCCTTTTTAGTACTGTATACTCCTACTGCCCTTATACTCTTCTCAGGATTCACTCTCCCCCTGAGGTATTCAGCCAATCACACAGTCCCTGAGACACTTGCCCAATCACAGTGTTCCTGAGGCAATCGCATAATCAACGTGTTTATCACACAATAATCCAACCATAGTGTCCCTTTGATAAACCCTCTAATAATCACCCATTCACAGTGTCCCTGAGATGATCACCAAATCACAGAGTCTCTGAGATGATGACCCATCAAATCACGGAAGAGTTACAATGTCAAAGGAGGCCATTTGGCCCATTGTCCCACCTTCAGTGAATATACAGCCAGGTCTCTCTGCTCTTGCAATCCCTTTAGAATTGTGCCCTCTATTTTCTATTGTCTTTCAATGTTCGTCCAACCAAAGTGCATCACCTCACACGTCCCTGTACTGAACCTCATCTGTCACCAATCAGCCCACTCCACCAACCTGTCAATGTCCTATTGGGAGCTCCACACTGACCTCCTCACTGTTTACAGCAATTCCAAGTTTCACATCATCTGCAAACTTTGGGAAATTGTCCCCTGCACACAAAAATCATTAATATATATCAGGAAAAGCAAGGATTCATATACCGATCCCTAGGGAATTCCACTGCAACCCTACCTCTGGCCAGAAAAATATCCATTGACCATTACCCTCTCTTTCCAATTACCCATTTTGTATCCATGTTGCTGCTGACCATTTTACTTGTCTCCCAGTTACTTGGATCAACCATTATGTGGTCCCACAATCACTCGGACTTTGCTCCATCGCTTGGACCCACCTTTACTCAGAACCACCATCATTCAGACCTTGCCCCATTATTTGGACCCACCATCACTCAGACCCACCATCACTCAGACCCACCATCACTCATGCCTCAAACATGTCTTAAGGCACATGTTTGGACCATCAAAGAGTTCACTGCTCTGAGCTGTTTCCTTACCAACTATTGGCTGTGTTGGTACCCACTGTCTTAATGTGAAACATCTTATCACCACAACACAATGAAGACAAGAGTTAAGAAGAGATTGAAGAGAAGAATGTAATATTGATGAAGATCCAACATACCAATGGTCCTCAAACAGCAGATCACAGTGGTATTGTGAAATCATCATAGGATAAGAATCCCTGCTACGCCGTTCTAACTTTGATAGGAGGAGAGCATTGGAAACGAAGCCCCGCAAGTCATACCCGAATGTTCTCATTTATCAGCAAAATAGTCAATTTGTTTCTCTTTATGGAGCACAAAAGATTGATTTTCACCAAGTCTCTTTCATAAACTCCAAAATATCACATATATTAGAATCAAGCTTCAGATTTAAGTACGTGGCCAAACTAGTTATCAGCCAAGCTGATCCCAAAAATGCACGCACACACTGATAAGATGAGGTGCTACCTTCTCAGCAGAGTATTATAGGATTGAGGAAACGCAAACACAATGGTAGCTCAAGAATCCAAACAAAAAAGGTGGATTGAGGTGACTTACTCAGAGTTTTTTCATTTTTTTTTGTCCGTGAGATGATGTTGCTTGGATTGTAGAACAATGAAATTCCCTCAGTTCAAGTAGCAGGTCAGTTAGACCTAGGTCCATGGATCAAGTTAATGGTTCGACTTTGAAAGTATACAATCCAAGATATTAATTTCTCAAGTACTGCACTGAGATATTTCTTCAGCGAAGTTTCTCTATGCATTATCTTCTACTTGTTGAGAGATAGCATTGCTTCCTTGTGAGCTTGTCCAACAATTGACCAATTCTGAAGTCTGTGGCAAAACAGAAAGCAAAGGTTCAGAGGCTGTTGGTGTGCAATGTAAGAAATCACATCTTCTTAATTTTTTGGATAATAATTCAAAATGAGGAAATAGACACTTCTACAAAAGCGAACATGGAAGGCATTATTTGCGGCTTTGTTAAAGCAAGTAATACGAACAGATGAATTTGTAATATTTTCAGTAACACTATGCCACCTGGGTGTGTTCAACATAATCCTCCCCAGAGACAGTCTTTTTGATTGGCACCAATTGTGGTTTCAGTTGAGCTCAGCACAGCAATAATGCTCTGATTGGTCAAGTTCAGATTAACCCAGACTGTGCGAGCAGGATGGATCAGAGAGAAGCAAAGAGCCCTCTAGAAGTTTAGCTGCTTCAATTGCATTTTTTATCCCCGTTCCCTTGCTGTAAACGATTGCCTTCACCAACTTCGAAAGAACAGTGGAAAAGCTATATTCAGAGATGCTGAAATAAATAATTCTCCAGTTTGGGCAAGATTTTCTCAGGGTGGTTTGGCCAACTTCTCTGAAGTGTTTTCTCTGCCCTCGTGGCTCCCGCTTGCTGTGACAGAGCTCAGAGCAGAGAGCTCATTTTGAGAGTCTCCTGATAGTGTGGGCCACCCAACTGTCTGTGTGTGTGTCTGTGTGTCTCTGTCTGTGTATACATTACCTATCCCAGACAATACCCACTCAACATTCTCTTTATTCCTCCACTTCATGAGGCCATTTTGCAATTCCATCTTGCTAAATGAAGGAAATGGGTGTATGTATCTCTTGTTATATCCTTATCAGCTCACAAATCTTCCACAGCCAGCAAGTAAATGTCTAAATTCCCCTGGACACACTGCAAAGGTGCAGCAACACTGGTGGGGTTCAGATCAAACCTGAGCTCATCAACATTTGCTCTGTTTCTCCTGAATTCCACAGACACTGCCTCACCAACCTAGCATTTCTAGCCTGTGCATTTTCAATTCAGAAAGTGAATCTATTTCCAGACAGTTGTTTGAGGGATATTGGTCCTTAGAGGGATTATGGGAAAACACCTTCCATGTCTTGACATGACCCACATTGTTCCAGCCTGAATAGATTCTGTTTAAAATCATCCCCCACATCCACTAGGGGGCACAAATCTACTTCAAGAGACAACTTCTCTGACAGTGCAGCACTACCTTGGCACTGACCCTCTGACAGTCCCCATTTCCTCAGCACTGACCCTCTGACAGTGCCTGCTCCTTCAGCACTGACCCTCCAACACTGAGCTTCCTCAGCACTGATTTTCTGACAGTGCAACACTGTGCCAGTGCAGACCCTCTGATAGTGCAGCACTCTTTCAGCGCTGATCTCTGATAGTTTGGTAGTAAGAGTGAGAGAGATTCCTGGTCTGTGTGATAGAAAGAACATAGGGGTCTGTGACTTGACTGTCCATAGCTCCAGTTGAAAAGTGTAAGCTGCGACAGAGTCTGGACTGCGGAGTGAGTGTCCAGACACTGTTTCTGGAACAGACCGGGGCTATCAGTGGTTGCACTTTAATGCCTTGCATTAACAGAATTTAAAATCATACAACACCAGGTTATAGTCCAACAGGTTTATTTGGAAGCACTAGCGTTTGGAGCACTGCTCCTTCATCAGGTTGCAGCGTGCTTCCAATTAAACCTGTTGGACTATAACCTGGTGTTGTGTGATTTTTAACTTTGTCCACACCAGTCCAACACTGGCAGCTCCACATCTTAACAGATGCACCAACAGCTTAATACTGATGAGATACCGTTTCCCTGACCAGTCTGTGGGAAGTGCTGTCATAGTGATATCCCACCAGTGTGTTCACACCATTCAGAGGCCATTCAGGTGGTTTCACTGTGAGACTGGGTTCAAGGAATTTTAGAGTCATACAACACGGTAATAAACCCTTCAGTCCAACTCATCTGCACCAAGTGCCCTCTAGTTTTGGACTCGCCCACCCTGGGAAAAAGTCCATGTCTCTTCACCCTTTCCATGCCCCTCATTATTTTATAAACCCTTCAGTCTCCGATATTCCAGGAAAATAGTTCCAAACTATTCAGCCTTTTCCTATAGCTCAAATCCTCCAACCACAGTAAAATCCTTGTCAATCTTTTCTGAGCCCATTCAAGTTTAACAACATCCTTCCTATGGCAGGGAGACCAGAATTGAACGCAGCATTCTAAAAATGGCCTAACCAATGTCCTGTACAGCCTCCCAACTCCTGTTCTCAATGGATTGACCAATGCAAGCAAGTATATCAAATGCCTTCTTCACTATCCTGTCTATCTGGGACTCCACTTTCAAGGAACTATCAATCTGTACCTCTAGGTCTCTTTGTTCGGCAACACTCCCCAAAAGCCCTACCATTAACTGTATAAGTCATTCCCTGATTTGCATTACCAAATGGCAGTACCTCGCATTTATCTAAATGAAACTCCATCTGCCACTCCTCTCATCTGACTGAACACCAGTGAGTTCACTCTGGGGAGAGACCAGAGTGTAGGAAGGATTTCACTTTGTCATCCATGCTGGTGATACACCAGCACATTCACACTGGGTAGAGACCATTCATCAGCATTGAGTGTGGGAAGGCATTCACTGATTGCCTGTTGCAACAGCAGAGTGCTCAGCAAGAAACTATTCATGTGCACTGAGTGCAGTAACAGTTTCTGTTGGTCACCTCCTCTGGTGATTCACTGGCCAGTTCTCACTGGCCTTATTATACTTGCTGTGAGTGTGGCAAGACATTCACTCAGGTACATAGCCTGTTGAGACACTAGTGGGGTGAACCTGCTCAGATAGTGGGAAGGGATTCACTCAGTCATTTGCCCTGCTGAAACGTCGAAAAATTCATAAGTAACTTTAATGTGGAGGTTCTGGTGTTGGACTGGGGTGGACAAAGTTAAAAATCACACAACATCAAGTTATAGTCCAACAGGTTTATTTGGAAGTACAAGCTGTTGGAGCACTGCTCCTTCATCAGGTAGCAGCCTGACCTTGAAGGAGCAGCACTCTGAAAGCTAGTGCTTCCAAGTAAACCTGATGGACGTTAACCTGGTGCTGTGTGATTTTTAACTAATTAATTTTAATCATTGGATTTTGCCTGTGTCCCTGTTCACTTGGGTCCATTTCTGTTAATATTTGTAAAACACAGTGCATTTAAAAGGGTTAATATTGTGGTTAAAGGTCAAATAAAGTCACTTAGTTTTAAGTTTTTTAAAAACTTTGCACAGAACCGCAACACCTTGAAATGGAGAAAGGTGAGTTAAACCCAATTCCCTTGTCTTTAGATTTGTAAACTAGAAGTGCCAACTGCAGGAAAGAAGATAGAGGACTGTGCGACAGATGTCCTACTTTCCTGGGAATTTCCTGGGGCAGTGTCGCTGGATTATTTGACTCAAAAGTCAGAGACTTCACACAGTCCCCACCCTCGGGGAAAGATTTTGAATCCTGTACCTGTTGTTTCACAATGACTGTCTATACCTCCTCCAGGGGTATATGTTGTACTTGGGGGAGGTGCTGTCGTCATTCTGAAACCCCAGGGGCTGTCACAATCTGTTAAAGGTCAGTGCCCACTCGACATTTCTCTCTCATTCTCACCTGTTCAGAATGTGGGTGAGTAGAGTTACATAGTTCTGTTCCCCACGCCACACCCAGGTAAAGCTCCAAGTCTAGATAATCTCTCCTGATGTCTTTGTATGATATGGGCTCACTGTGTCCTGTCCTCCTGATTTAGTGAGATTCAGTCCCATTTTCACTCAGCAGTCTGGGTTAATGTGCTCTCACTGGCATGTCTCATCTCTCCATTGATGTTTAAGATCATAAACTGAGGTGAGGTTAACTATCAGCTCATGATACCTGAGGATTCAGACGAGAAAGATCCCCTTTCCATTAATTTCACTGACTGCTTTCCTCCTGTTCATTCTCAGGACGTGGGGGTCACTGATAGAGGCTGCTGTTTATTGGCCAGTCCCAGTCATCCAGCCAGTGCACAAAGTATAATGGATTCAGAATGGACAGGGCTGAGTCAGCTGCATCAACTTGGGAATGGAGTCACCTTCACGCCCAGACTGAGAAAGGGAGGCAGGTTTCCATTGGAAACTACGTATCAACATTCAGACATGTGAATATACCGCTAAGGAGCAGGAGTAGGTCCCTTGGCTTTTCAAGCTTGCTCACCATTCGATAAGATCATGGCTGATCTCATTATGGCCTCACTCTCCTGCCCTGTCTACCCTGTGGCTCTGTTGTCAGTCAAGAAGCTGTCTGAACTGAATTAGCTTTGAGGTCATGTGCACTCAAATGAGTGCAGTGAAACGTTTGCAATGTTGCCACTTACAGCACTATCAAAGGTATAAGATACCTAGGTACAGATACTTAAGAATTTGGTACAGAATTGAAACAATAATAAATAAATGTCTGACACAAAAATCAAAAGTTCTAAAAAGTACTCGGATTACAGCCCTTTTCACCCCAGCCCATGCCAGCACCTAGCCTCCAGATCGCCCTGGGCCAAGTCTTCAGACCACAATGGCCTTCAAAACCCGAGGCCATACCTCCAGTCCGCAAGAGACTCACCTCCCCATGACATCCCCCAGTATGGGCCTAGCCTCCCCATGACATGCTCCAGTCTGGGCCTAGCCTGCCCATGACATCCCCCCCTCTGGGCCTAGCCTCCCCATGACATCCTCCAGTCTGGGCCTAACCTCCCCATGACGTCCCCCAGTTTGAGCCTAGCCTCCCCATGACGTCCTCCAGTCCAGGCCTAGCCTCCCCATGACATCCTCCAGTCTGGGCCTAGCCTCCCCATGACATCCCCCAGTTTGGGCCTAGCCTCCCCATGACATCCCCCAGTCTGGGCCTAGCCTCCCCATGACATCCTCCAGTCTGGGCCTAGCCTGCCCATGACATCCTCCAGTCCAGGCCTAGCCTGCCCATGACATCCCCCAGTCTGGGCCTAGCCTCCCCATGACATCCTCCAGACCAGGCCTAGCCTCCCCATGACATCCTCCAGTCTGGGCCTAGCCTCCCCATGACATCCTCCAGTCCGGGCCTAGCCTCCCCATGACATCCTCCAGTCTGGGCCTAGCCTGCCCATGACATCCTCCAGTCCAGGCCTAGCCTGCCCATGACATCCTCCAGTCCAGGCTTAGCCTCCCCATGACATCCTCCAGTCCAGGACTCCCCTCACCATGACATCCCCCAGTCTGGGCCTAGCCTGCCCATGACATCCTCCAGTCTGGGCCTAGCCTCCCCATGACATCCCCCAGTTTGGGCCTAGCCTCCCCATGACGTCCTCCAGTCCAGGCCTTGCCTCCCCATGACATCCTCTAGTCTGGGCCTAGCCTCCCCATGACGTCCTCCAGTCCAGGCCTTGCCTCCCCATGACATCCTCTAGTCTGGGCCTAGCCTGCCCAAGACATCCTCCAGTCTGGGCCTAGCCTCCTCATGACATCCTCCAGTCCAGGACTCCCCTCACCATGACATCCCCCAGTCTGGGCCTTGACTCCCCATGGCATCCTCCAGTCCAGGACTTGCTTCTCCATGACATCAGGCAGTTCCTGGTTTGCGAAGGTGTCCTGTTCTGGAGTCCGTTTGTAAGTTGATTTGTATGCAAGTCAACACACAATGCAGGACAATATTGAGCAGCTATTTCTCAGGAACATTTGAATGTCAAGTCCTTGAATCAGACCCCTGTGTAGGATCGCATTCGTAAGGACAAGCGCTTGTATGCTGGACATTGGTAAATTGGAGACCACCTATAATAATAAAAGTACTGAACCATTCCACTATCACCACCACTCTATGGGGAAGAGAATTTCACAGAGTTTTTGTTTCTGTCTTAAACGGGATAGTGCTTATTTTTTAACCATCTCCCCAAGCTTCATCTCTCCCACATTGGGAAGCATCCTTGCCATGGCTCCTGGAAAATCACTCTGGATCTTATATGTACCTGTCAGGCAGGGAGGAAAGGGTCGTGCGAGGGAGCCGTGGTTTAATAAGGAATTGGAATCCCTTGTTAAATGGAAGAGGGCGGCCTATCTCAAGATGAGACGTGAAGGTTCAATTGGGGCGATTGAGAGTTATAGGGTAGCCAGGAAGGACCTGAAGAGAGAGCTAAGAGCAGCAAGGAGGGGACATGAAAGGTCCTTAGTCGGTAGGATTAGGGAAAACCCTAAGGCTTTCTATAGGTATGTTAGGAATAAAAGAATGACTAGGGTAGGAATAGGTCCAGTCAAGGATAGTAGTGGGAAGTTGCGTGTGGAGGCAGAAGAGATTGGGGAGACACTGAATGAATACTTTTCTTCAGTATTTACTCAGGAACAGGGCATTGTCGTTGATGTGAATACTGAGTCACAAATAAGTAGAATGGATGGCTTTGAGGTATGTAGAGAAGAGGTGTTGGAAATCCTGGAAAAGGTGAAAATAGATAAGTCCCCTGGGCCTGATGGCATTTATCCTAGGATTCTCTGGGAAGCAAGGGAGGAGATTGCAGAGCCATTGGCCTTGATTTTTATGTCCTCTTTGTCTACAGGAGTAGTGCCAGAAGACTGGAGGATAGCAAATGTGGTTCCCTTGTTCAAAAAGGGGAGTAGGGATAACCCTAGTAACTATAGGCCGGTGAGTCTCACTTCTGTTGTGGGCAAAGTCTTAGAGAGAATTGTAAGGGATAGGATTTATGCACATCTGGATAGGAATAATGTGATCAAGGATAGTCAGCATGGTTTTGTGAAGGGCAGGTCGTGCCTCACAAACCTTATTGAATTCTTTGAAAAGGTGACGAAGGAGGTTGATGAGGGGAAAGCGGTAGATGTGGTATATATGGATTTTAGTAAGGCGTTTGATAAGGTTCCCCATGGTAGGCTACTGCAGAAAATACGGAGATATGGCATTGAGGGTGAGTTGGAGGTTTGGATTAGGAATTGGCTGGATGGAAGAAGTCAGAGGGTAGTAGTTGATGGCAAAGTTTCTTCATGGAGTGCCGTCACTAGCAGTGTTCCGCAAGGATCTGTTTTGGGACCATTGCTGTTTGTCATTTTTATAAATGACCTGGAAGAGGGGTTAGAAGGTTGGGTGAGCAAGTTTGCGGATGATACGAAAGTTGGAGGAGTTGTTGACAGTGAGGAAGGATGTGGCAGGTTACAGCAGGATATAGAGAAGCTGCAGAGCTGGGCAGAAAGGTGGCAAATGGAATTCAATGTAGCTAAGTGTGAGGTGATTCACTTTGGGAAGAATAACAAAAAGATGGGGTACTGGGCTAATGGTCGGATACTTGGTAGTGTGGATGAGCAGAGGGATCTTGGTGTCCATGTACACAGATCTCTGAAAGTTGCCACCCAGGTAAATAGTGCGGTGAAGAAGGCATATGGCGTACTGGCTTTTATTGGTAGAGGAATTGAGTTCCGGAGTCCTGAGGTCATGATGCAGTTGTATAAGACTCTGGTGCGGCCGCATCTGGAATATTGTGTGCAGTTTTGGTCGCCATACTATAGGAAGGATGTGGAGGCACTGGAACGGGTGCAGAGGAGGTTTACCAGAATGTCGCCTGGTATGGAAGGAAGATCGTATGAGGAAAAACTGAGACACTTGGGGCTGTTTTCATTAGAGAAAAGAAGGTTTAGGGGTGACTTGATTGAGGTGTACAAGATGATTAGGGGGTTAGATAGGGTTGACAGTGTGAACCTTTTCCCGCGTATGGAGTCGGGTATTACAAGGGGGCATAGCTTTAAATTAAGGGGGGGTAGATATAGGACTGAAGTTAGGGGTAGGTTCTTCACTCAGCGAGTCGTAAGTTCATGGAATGCCCTGCCAGTAGCAGTGGTGGACTCTCCCTCTTTATGGGCATTTAAGCGGGCATTGGATAGGTATATGGAGGATAGTGGGTTAGTATAGGTTAGGTGGGCTTGGATCGGCGCAACATCGAGGGCCAAAGGGCCTGTACTGCGCTGTATTCTTCTATGTTCTAAATAAAATCATTTCTTATTGTTTTAAACTCTAGTAGGTGCAGGCCTATCTGGCCCAACCTTTTCTGATCAGACAACCCCTTCCTCCCAGGAATCAGTCAAGTGGACCATCTCTGAACTATTTTCCAGTGCAATTGCATCCTTAGACAAGGAGACCAAATCTGTATACGGTGCTCCAGATGTGGTCTCACCAATGCTGTGTACACCCTATTTTCATATTCCATTTGCTTTGCAATAAACACCACCTTTCCACTTACATTCAGAATCACTTGCTGCACCTGTGTATTAACTTTCTGTGATTCACCCAGATCCCTCTGTCTCTCACTGTTGTGTAATTTCTCTCCATTTAAATAATCCACTATTTTCCATTCTTCCTGCTGATGTTTTTCTGCCTTTGCCCAATGTGCCGATATCATTTTGCAGACTCTTTATGCTCACTTCACAATAGACTCTGTTATCAGCAAACTTAGCAACCAAACCCACAGTTTCTTCACCTAAGTCACGGATATAAAATGTGAAAAGGTGAGGCCCAACCCTGATCCCTGTGGCACACTTATCACTACATCTCATCAACCAGAAAAGATTCCATGTATGTCTCCCCTTTGCAGTTCGTCAGCCAATCCCCTAAATTGTCAATATGTTATCCTCTGCACCTTGTGTCCTTGTTCACTGTGTTAACTTTGATGTGGTTCCTTATCCAGTGACCTTTGGAACTCCAGGTACACCACATCTACACATTCCCATTTATATTTATTGTTTATTATTTCCTTAACAAGCTCGATTAAATTAGTCAACCATAACTTCTGCTCAATGCTAACCCCCAGGTTGTTGACAGTGGGGGATTCAGTGATGGTAACATTGAGCATCCTCTGCAGCCTGCCCAATACCTTAAGAATCCTCATAATTAGACCTGATCGTTCATTTAGGACCTAGGCTAATTCTTTATGAAGATGTAGCATAACCTCCTTTTTCTGTAATCTCTGCCACTTCACATGTGGCCAAGGTTCTGTTCCTTCCATGTTTAATAGTGTTTTGAGACTGAATCAGTTATGGTTAGAAAGGAATGACAAAGGGAGGCCATTTGGGAGATGTGGAGGGAGTTTGTATGTAGAGCGGTGTAGCTGAATGAAAACTGATAATGACTGAGTGTAAAATGCAAGAGACAAACAAGGGTGTAGCCTGAGAAACCAATGTGAGGTGTAACTGAAAGCGTCTGATCTAAGAGTCTGTATCAAGATTGGATTAGACATTAAAGTAAAACAAAGATGCTGGAAATCTGAAAGAAAAACAGAAAAGTTTCTCCAGTAATTTCGAGATTAGATACTGCTTGTGTTCCCATTGAACCCGCCTCAGGCGACTGACTGTGTGGAGTTTGCACGTTCTCCCCGTGTCTGCGTGGGTTTCCTCCGGGTGCTCCAGTTTCCTCCCACAGTCCAAAGATGTGCAGGTCAGGTGAATTGGCCATGCTAAATTGCCCGTAGTGTTAGGTAAGGGGTAAATGTAGGGGTATGGGTGGGTTGCGCTTCGGCGGGGCGGTGTGGACTTGTTGGGCCGAAGGGCCTGTTTCCACACTGTACATAATCTAATCTAATCTAATCAGTCTCTGTTCCACATGTAGGTCAATGTCACCTTTAAACAGACTGTAATTCTGTAAAATAGAATTGTCAGAGAGAGATTAAAATATATTTACCTTAGTGGGGGACAACATCAGACATGGTGGATGGGGTTGCCACCCCTTCAGGATTGGCTCAGAGCCTCCAGGAAAGGGCAACAGTTAACACTCAAAATGAATGTAATTGGTCAGTAAAGGATCTGTGCCCTTTTCACTTGGCCGTGGGAAGGCAGTCACCTGGGGACTGGACCAATGGTGGAAGGAATAGTCCAACGCATAGAAGTCATGTGATGAGTACTCCAAGACTACACTTGCCTGGAGTTGGCAACCCATAAGATGGCACAGTTTACCAGGAGACAGAGAGAGAGAAAGCGAGAGGAGAGAGTTGTGTTGGATTGGGTGAGGTGGGGAGGTCTCCTTTTCTCAATGAGCGCTAGTGTGGATTAGGGGAGGCATCTCAGGAGCTAAAGAAAGAGCCGAACCAAGGCTGGCAGCTGGGCTGAATATCAGCCAGTAGCGTTTACAACGACCTTTCAGTTGTAAATGCTGCAACTAGGAAGGGAAACTCAGGCCGGGAAAGCCGCAGGAAAAAGCGGGGATGAAGTAAGATCACATGTCAATTTCAAAAACGAATAGTTGTGAAGTTAAAATTAATTGCTGGGCTGGGGAAAAGGAGCAGGGGGAGTAGAGCTGAGTGGAAGGATATTTCAGAGGGTCACCACATGCACAATGGGATGGATAGCCTTCTCCTTCAAAGGGCCACAAACGTGTCTGGAGAAAAGAATAGAAACTAGGAGCTGAGGTGGGCCATTCAGCCCATAATGTCCTTCAACAGGAAGACTGAAGGTTGGCTAACCTGGTGCCATTATTTAAGAAAAGCCAGGAAACTATAGACCGGTGAGCATGACATTCGTGGTGGGCAAGTCATTGAATGGAATCCTGACGGACAGGATTTACATGTATTTGGAAAGGCAAGGACTGATTAGGGATAGTCAACATGGTTTTAAACATGGGAAATCATGTCTCACGAACTTGATTGAGATTTTTGAAGTAACAAAGAGAATTGATAAGGGCAGAGTGGTGGATGTGATCTATATGGACTTCAGTAAGGCGGTCAACAAGGTTCCTCGGGTGACTGTTAGCACAGTTAGACCTCATAGAATACAGGGAGAACTAGACATTGGATATAGAACTGGCTCGAAGGTAGAGGGCAGAGGGTAGTGGTGGAGGATTGTTTTTCAGACTGGAGGCCTGTGACCTTGAGTGCCTCAAGGATTGGTGCTGGGTCCACTACTTTTTGTCATTTATATAAATGATTTGGATGTGAGCATAGGAGGTATAGTTAGTAAGTTTGCAGATGACACTAAAATTGGAGGTGTAGTGGATAGTGAAGAAGGTTACCTCAGATTACAATGGGATCTGGACCAGATGGACCAATGGGCCAAGGAGTGGCAGATGGAGTTTAATTTAAATAAATGTGCTGCATTTTGGAAAGGCAAATCAGGGCAGGATTTATACACTTAATGTGAAGGTCCTCGGGAGTGTGGCTGAACAAAGAGACCTTGGAGTGCAGGTTCATAGCTCCTTGAAAGTGGAGTCGCAGGTAGATAGGATATTGAAGAAGGCGTTTGGTATGCTTTCCTTTAGGTCAGAGTATTGAGTACAGGAGTTGGGAGGTCATGTTGCGGCTGTACAGGCCATTAGTTAGGCCACTTTTGGAATATTGCGTGCAATTCTGGTCTCCTTCCTATCGGAAAGATGTTGTAAAGCTTGAAAGGGTTCGGAAAAGATTCACAAGGATGTTGCCAGGGTTGGATAGTTTGAGATACAGAGAGAGACTGAATAGGCTGGGGCTATTTCCTCTGGAGTGTTGGAGGCTGAGAGGTAACCTTATAAAGGTTTATAAAATCATGAGGGGTATGGATGGGGTGAATAGTCAAGGTTTATTCCCCAGAGTGGGGGAGTCCAAAACTAGAGGGCATAGGTTTAAGGTGAGGGGGAAAGATTTAAAGGGGCAACTTTTTCATGCAGAGGGTGGTGCATGTACAGAATGAGCTTCCAGAAGAACTGGTGTAGGCTGGTACAATGGCAACATTTAAAAGGGATCTGGATGGGTACATGAACAGGAAGGATTTAGAGGGATGTAGACCAAATGGGACTAGATTAATTTAGGATATTTAATCGGCATGGACAAGTTGAATTGAAGGGTCTGTTTCCATGCTATATAACTCTATGATTCTATTGGTATGACTCATTGCTGAGCTTTGATCTTATCATATATACTCCCGCGCTCTCCCTACACTCCTTGACACCTCTAGAAATCTATCTGTTTCTTTCTTCAATATATTGAGTGACTTTGCCTCCGAATGAACCTTCACTGCACTTCCTCAATGGCATGTATAACCTCCTATCTTAGGTTGGGAGAACAACACTACACACAATACTCCAGATGTGGTCTCAAAGGGAAATACCTTTATACCATCTGCCATTACCTGCGTTGCTTTCTTTCACTGACTGGTGCACAAGGTACCTAGGTTCTTATGTACAGCAACATTTCCCAATCTGTCACCATTTAAATAATACTCTGCCTTTTGTTTTTCTTACCACATGGATAATCTCACACTTACCCACATTATATTGCAACTGCCATGTATTTGCTCACTTAGACAACTTGTCTCAATTGCTCAGAGATTCTGCACATCCTCCTCACCGTTCCCAATTTCACCTAGTTTTGAGTTGTCATCAAACTTCAAAATATTACATTTGATTCCCTCATCCAAATTGTTGGTATATATTGAAAATATTTGGGCCAAAGCCGTGATCCCTGTGGTATCATACTTATCATGGCATTTCCCTCTGATGACCCATATAATTCCTACTCTGTTTCCTGTCTGCTAACCAATTCTCAGTCCATCCCAGTATATTACCATCAATCCCATCTGTTTGGATTTTACACGCTAACCTCTTACACAGTACTTTATCCATATTCTGAAACTCCAAATGCACCACATCCACTGGTTCTCCCTTATCTATTGTGATAGTTACATCCTCAAATAAGCTCCAGTAGGTTTGTCAAACACAATTTTCCCTTTCACAAATCCATGCTGACTTTGTGTAATTTTGTTCGTATTTTTGACGTGCCCAGTTATTACATCCTTCATCAGAGTTTTCATAACTATTAATGTCAAGCTAACTAGACTAGAATTCCTGGTTTTCTCCCTCTCACCTGTTTTACACATTTGGGATTATGTCGGGTACCTTCAGATCTGCTGAGACTGTTCCAGAATCTGCAGAATTTTGGAAGATGACAGCCAATGCATCCCTTGTTTCCATGGCCACCTCCTTTAGTTCACTGGAATGTAGATTACAAGGCCCTGGGGTTGTATCAACTTTCAGTCCCATTAATTTCTCAAGCATTTTTTTTTGATTTCCTAATTTCCTTCAATTCATCCTTCCCAAAATATCCTTGCTTCCTAGCATTTCAGGAATGTTTTTGTGTCTCCCTCTGTAAAGGCAGGACAGTGGTATTTGTTTAATTGCTCTATCATTTCCTCATTCTGTTCTTTTTCCACACTGATAGAAGCTGTTACACTCCACCTCTATGTTCCCTGCAAACTTATTCTCCTCTATTTTCCCCCTCTAAATAAACCTCTTGGATCATCCTTTGTTGAATTTTAAATTGCTTCCAGTCCTCAGATTTACTACTTTTTTGATCAATTTTAAATTATTTCTCTTTGTATCTAATACTTGCCTTAATTTGTTTTGTTAATCATGGTTAGATCACTTTTCCTGTTGCGTTCTTTAAACTTGAAAGGAATGTGTAATCTCTGCAATTCCTTAAATTTTAACCATTCCTTGTTCACTTTTCTGCCTTTTGATGAAATTATCATGCTGTCACAGCTTTACCACCCTCGTAACTGTGTAGTTTGCTTTGTTTAGATTTAGAACCTGAGTTTTCTATTCCAATTAAGAATTCTATCATGTTATGGTCACTTTTTCCTAAAGACCGCTCGCAACAAGATTATTAATTAACTATTCATTAACCTCTTCTCATTGCATAAACTAATTCTAGGTTGATTTGCCCTTGAGCCCGTTCTTAACATATTGCTCTAAAAGTCCATCTTACACACACTCCAGGAATTCATCCACCGCAATATTGTTGCTCAATCTATATGTAGATTAAAGTCACCCATGACTGCTGTACCGATTTCTCTAATATCCTGTTTAATGCCAATCATTATTGTTTGGATGTCTATAGATAACTCCCACTGATATTTTCTGCCTCTTGCTTATTGCTTCATAGCTCTATCCAGACTAATTCCAAATCTAGATTTCCTGTGCTAACATTCTTTTTCACTGTTTCGTTGATTTTATCTTTCACTAACAATGGTACCCACCTCCTTTTCAGTTTTGTCTGCCTTTCCAAAAGATTTGAATGTTCAGTTCCCAATTTTGGTCACCTTGCAATCTCCCTTATTGCAAATGTTTGATATATTTACATTTGTCTTTTTGATATTTTTAGATTTTCCATGTTTGTTTGAACTCCAGCCATACTTGTTGGCTGCCCTTGTTTCCTCTGCCTCCCACTTTAGCCTTTCAACTTTTTCATCCTTCATTTCTATCTTCATTTACTTCGTGTGTGTCTGTTTGCTCAGGTTCCCGAACCCTGCCAGTCTAGTTCAAACCTTTTCCCCACTATTCTAACACAGAGTCTAAGTTCTGGGGATAGACTGAGCAAAGGAAAACAAGACTTCCATTTCAATAGCACCTTTAATGTCCCCAGGCCACCACTAAGTGCTTTACAGCCCATGCTGTATTTTTGAAGTGTAGTGACAGTTGTAATGACAGAAAAGCAGCAACAGGGGAAACTCGAACTATTCAGCCTAGAGATGAGCATTTGAAAGCTGGCCTATTGAAGTGTCTGAGATGGTAACAGGGATGGAGAAAGTTAATTGGGAAGATTTTTTTTCACTTAAATGTGAAGGTAGAACAAAGGGGTGTGTGTTCATACTAGTTATGGATGTCATTACAACCACTTTCAGGAGATGTTCAATGTTGGAATAGATTCCCAGAGCAGACAGGAGAATTAAACTCTGCACTGACTTACTGAAGAGCTATCTGCAGCTGTACTACGAGGTAGATTGGCTGATAGGGCCTCTCTGATCCTGAACCACCCACTGTTCTTTTTAAAGTGAGGACTTTGATAAAGTGAAAAAGTGAGGGAAGGAGGGACTCTGTGAGAGAGTCGAGAAGTGTGATGCTGGAAAAGCACAGCAGGTCAGGCAGCATCCAAGGAGCAGGAGAGTCGACGTTTCAGGCATAAGCCCTTCATCAGGAATGACACCATGGGAAATGGGAAGAATAGAGTGAGGCAGATGAGAGATCAGTACCAGAGGAAAGTGAAAATGAGAGACAGAGAGCATAAAAGAGTGAACTCAAGTGAGAAAGAAGGTGAAAATTAAAGAGGGACTGAGTTCGAAATGCAGAAGCACAGTGAGAATGAAAGCACGGCCCAGTTTCTTTCAGTTTTTATTTAGGATTTTTGCTTGTCTTTTTTAAAATTTCATCTCTGCAGAATCTTTGTTGCCTTTTGCGTTGTGTGACTGTGTCTGTTTTGGAATAACAGGGAAATACAATTCTAAATCCAAATTATAGCTTAGTTGCTAACCGGTTTTGCCATTTGCTTTTAGAAATGAGGTTTGTTTCATAATGAGCAGAGTATTTTGAGTTTATTAAATAAATCTGATGGAAGTCTATTATTTATGGTAACAGAACCAAGTGGCAGCAATTAGCCATGTTGGTGATTGAATCAATACATTTACATGGAAATGGTGAGGCTGGTATTTTGTGCAGCTTGATTACCAGCACAGTCCTTGCAGCACAGTCATAACATACAGAACAGGGGAATGTTCACAGATCTTAATTATATCAACTTCCAGAAAGTATTTATAAAGTCAGTCATAAGAAACTGTTAACTCACACAATTGAAAGCAGAGCCTGATTTGGAGATTACTGATGAGGAGTGGAGGGCAAGGGTAATAAGTAGGTTCCCTCATTGGAACAATGTCACCTATGTACACGTCCTTGCAGAAATCTCCATAGAGGCCCCAATTATTCATGGTATTTTTCGCGACTTAGAGAATGTGATAGGAAGCTAAATAACTGGCTTTCCAGCTAACACAGTGATTGAACATAAAATTACAAAGGGGTATTCTTAGATTGTGTGAATGAGCAAAACTGTGGCAGATAGATCTCAATGTAGGCAAGTGTGAGGTGAACACAATAGATCAACTATTGTTGAAAAAAGCAGCACATTTAATCACAGTTTACATTGTGCACTGATCAGGACAATTTGCAAGAATACTGACACAAAGGGAAAACCAACATTTTTGCTGTATGACAGGAGCATGCTGATTGGTTGGCAATTGACAGTGATTGCTAAAGGCATTGCCATGAAGGTGGTAGCAATTAAAATAACTGATGGTTAAATGTCAGACTTTCTTTAAATTAGAGCAGGCTAAAGTAATTTGTAAGCGGTGAAAAGCTAGCAACTTTAGTTGGAGTTCAAAGGTCATGCACATAAATTAATAACATGTCTGAAGAGGTCCAGAAAAGAATCCATGACTCGTTAATGCTGGCGGTTTTATGTTTAGGACTAGAATACAGAGGGGTTAGATGTCACAGTTCAGCTGTACAAATCCCTGGTTAAACCACGGCTGGGAGCAGTTCTGGGCACTACACCTCAGGAAGGAGGGATTGACCTTGGAGGGACTGCAGCAGAGGTTTACCAGAATGATCCACAGACCAAGGGTTACGCTACAAGGAAATATTCAACAAATTTAGAGTTGCATTCCCTTCAATTTGAGAAGGCTAAGAGGTGATTCGATCCAGGTTTTAATAGGGAAACTGAGAGGATACAGAGTCGGAGGAACTGTTGGTGCTGATTAGGGAGTGCAGGACGGTGGGGTGGTGGGTGGGAGGAATGTGTTTAAATTCAGGCCAGTTATTTCAGGAGTAAAAGTGGACAATACTTACATGCACAGGGATGCTCTGAGATTTCAAGGTCTCTTTCACAAAGTGTAATTGTTACTTATAAATCTGAAATCGAGAAGAGTTTTCTATGAACCAATGGGGTTAAAGGGGAAATGGAGCAAAGATGGATATGTGGAGTTAGGTCACAGATCATCCACCCTCTCCATGAATGGTGGAACAGGCTCGAGGGGCCAAGTGGTCTCCTCATGTTCCTTTGTTCAGATAGATGGAGAAAGAGAAAAGCTTCAGAGGATAAAATTAATTATAAGTTTGTTGAAATTTCCACATGGAATGGTTGCAGCAGAGATCAATATACTTTATTTGGTAAGTGGAAAATATCTGAAGCAGGAGATGATAAAGAGATATGGAGAGGCAGAATGGGCCAGACACCCAGCATCAGTGTTGTATCAGTCAATTAATCTAACATCAACATTTTACTAAAATTCCACCGGATTCTAGTTCCTGAACTCCACATCAAAGAGGCTGCATCTATTGCAAACAATTTGCATTCTAGAGCAAGGTTTCAAATCTTCTGCCCTGAGTCACGTACAGGTACATTCTGTCTGGTGAGGGCAGTTTTAAGGAACATCTCAATTGGAGGAGAGATAGACATTCAGAGAGCTTTAGGGAATGGATTTCAGAGCTTGGTGCTCCAGGCAGTTGAAGGCATGACCTCCAATGGCGGAGAATTGAGGGATGCTCAGGAGGCTGGAACTGGAGGGGGGTTACAGAGGTGGGGAGGGAGTGTAGAGGCTAGAGGGGATTACAGAGATAGGGAGGGGTGTAGAGGCTGCAAGGAGGTGACAGAGATAGGGAAGGGTGTTCAGGCTGGAGAAGATTACAGAGATAAGGAGGGGGTGTAGGGCCTGGTGGGGTTACAGAAATAGGAAAGGGGTGTAGAGGCTGGAGGAGGTGACAGAGATAGGGAGGAGGTGTAGGGCCTGGAGGGGGTTACAAAGATAGGGAGGGGGTGTAAGGCCTGGAGGAGATTACAGAGATAGGGAGGGGGGTAGGAGCTGGAGGAGGTGACAGAGATAGGGAGGGGTATAGGATGGAGGAGGTGACAGATATAGGGAGGGTATAGGATGGAGGAGGGATAGGGAGTGATTAGTCGATGGCGTGATCGGAATACGAATAGAATTTTATACCTAAGGCGTTGTTGGTTTACGAGGCAGCTTCTAGTGGAAGCAGATGGATGGTGGGTTCATGGAGTTGGCTGAATGTAGGGCCTGAGGGGGAGGGGTGGTGGGACCAAGCAGGAAAACCTTCAAATACAGCTGATAAACAGACCTTCGCTCACAGGGAGTTAACCGTGGGTATTTTTAATTTTAAAAAACTCAAAGCCACAATGACTCAGTGTGTAGGCACCGCACCATTCATTCAGAGATCAAGTACCTGCAAATCCAAGGAATGTTTGTGTGATGAGTACAAGGCACAGGATCCACTCTCGGAACCACTTCATTGCCCGAGCCAAGGGTACATTCGGAGGGGGGGGGATCTTCCTCCCGCGGTTTATGGGATCCTGCTGCTCTGTTCTCTGTCACTTTGGCTCAAAGTGACATTCAGTTCTGCTCAGACAGAGAAGTGGATTGCAGTTGAAGTTCTCCCCATCCCCCATCGTCAAAGAAAAGAATCAGTTAGAAAGAAATCCTGGAGGTGTGACGCTCTCTGTATTTATTTCAGATGTATACTTGATTTATTTTTCAGATACTCAGTTTCCTGGCCTCCAGACAGTTAACAAGAGGAGTGTATGATCAGATGTGTGACATTCATTGTGAAACCGGTGACCAAACGATGCAAGCAGTTCTCGCAAGGAGAGAGATGGAACAGCGAAGACAGAGCGAGAGAGAGAGAAAGTGACAAGAGGTTGTGAGCAATGGCAATACATGTGACTAGTGTGTTGGTGAAGGAATGCCTGACTGAGTAAGATAATGAAAGACCAAGTCCCCCTACCTAAGAACCACAAAAACAGCCCTCTAGCCTCCTCCACTGTTCATTGAGATCATGGTTGACTCCTATCTAAACCCTACCTTCCCACTCATCCCCATATTCTTCAGTTTTCTGCTTCACGACCCTGGAGTTAGAGAATTCTAGAGAAGACATTCCTCTTCAGATCACTCCCAAATGGATAGATCTTATTTCAATGCTAGGATCCCCTATTTCTAGATTCTGAGGCCAGGGAAATCATTCTTCCAGTGTCTATCTCCTGACAATCCTCTTATAAATGTTATAGGTTTCAATTTGATTGTCTCTTATTTGTCCAAACTCCAGAGAATGAGTCTAATCCACTCAAACCTTCCTCTTGGCCAATCCTTTCAATGTAGTGATCAAAGTGAGTGATTGTGACCCTCGCCCCAGTACGTTGTCCCATTGGCAAGGGGATCAAAACTATACACAGGGCTTCAGGAATGGTCTTGGCAAAGCCTGTTGCCCAAAGACTTCCCAACACATCACAGTCACTAGCTCCCAGCTCAGTCGGACAGCTTGTTTTAAACTAGCTGATTGCTCATAGCCTCCCAGTAGCTCAGTGGGTAACTGTGACACTGACTCTGGTCAGCTATCCCTTGATTTGAGGATGATGTCTCTTCAGAGTTTCTGCTGTTGGTCTTCAACGGTAGAAAAGGCTGATTGCTTACCTGCGGATTTTTGAACAGTGGGGAGCATAGGATAGCAGCATTATCCTGTGGGTCCTTTTAGAACATAGAATAATACAGCACAGAACAGGCCCTTCGGCCCACGATGTTACGCCAACCTGTGAACTAATCTAAGCCCATCACCCTACACTCTCCCATCATCATCCATATGCTTGTCTAAGTACTGTTCAAATGCCCCTAATATGGCTGAGTTAATTATATTGGCAAGCAAGCCATTCCATGCCCTTACCACTCTGAGTAAAGAACCTGCCTCTGACATCTGTCTTAAATCTATCACCCCTCAATTTGCAGCTATGCCCCCTCGTACAAGCAGACGTCAACATTCTAGGAAAAAGACTCTCACTGTCCACCCTATCTAACCCTCTGATCATTTTGTATGACTCTGTTAAATCCTCTGTTAGCCTTCTTCTCTCCAATGAGAACAGACCCAAGTCCCTCAGCCTTTCCTCATAAGACCTTCCCTCCAGACCAGGCAACATCCTGGTAAATCTCCTCTGCACCTTTTCCAATGCTTCCACATCCTTCTGTAATGGGGCGAACAGAACGCTACACAATATTCCAAGTGTGGCCACACCAGCGTTTTGTACGGTTGCAGCATGACATCATGTCTCCGGAACTCAATCCCTCTACCAATAAAACCTAATACACCATATGCCTTCTAAACAGCACTATCAACCTGGGTGGCAACTTTCAGGAATCTATGTACATGGACTCCAAGATCCCTCTGCACATCCACACTACCAAGAATCTTTCCATTGACTCAGTACTCTGCCTTCCTGCTATTCTTCCCAAAGTGAATCACCTTACATTTAGCTGCATTGAACTCTTTTGCCACCTTTCAGCCCAATTCTACAGTTTATCCAGTCCCCCTGAAACCTGCAAACATTCTTCCACACCATCCACCTCTCCACTGACTTTAGTATCATCTGCAAACTTACTAACCCATCCAGCTATGCCTGCATCTAAGTTATAAAAATGACACATAGCAGTGGTCCCAAAACAGATCCATGTGGCACACCACTAGTAACTGGACTCCAGGCTGAATATTTTCCATCAACCACCACTTGTTGTCTTCTTACAGAAAGTCAGTTTCTAATCCAAACTGCTAAATCACCTTCAATCCCAAGCCTCCGCATTTTCTCAATCAGCCTACCATGTGGAATCTTATCAAAGGTTTTACTGAAGTCCATGTACATCACATCAACTGCTCTACCCTCATCCACATGCTTGGTCACCTTCTCAAAAACTCAGTGAGGTTTGTGAGCCATGTCTGGCCCTTGAAGAAACCATGTTGACTATCTGAAATCAAATTGTTGCTTGCTAGATGATTAGCAATCCTATCTCTTATAATCCTTTCCAAAACTTTTCCTACAACAGTCGTAAGGCTCACTGGTCTATAATTACCTGAGTCATCTCTACTGCCCTTCTTGAACAAGGGCATAACATTTGCAATCCTCCAGTCCTCTGGTACTAAACCTGTAGACAATGACAACTCAAATATCAAAGCTAAAGGCTCTGCCACCTCCTCCCTAGCTTCCCAGAGAATTCTCGGAAAAATCCCATCCAGCCAAGGGACTTGTCTACTTTCACACCTTCTAGAATTGATAACACCTCCTCCTTACTAACCTCAATCCTTTAAGTCTAATAGCCTGTATCTCAGTCTTCTCCTCTACAATATTCTCCTTTTCCTGAGTGAAAACCGATGAGAAATGTTCGTTTAGCAACTCTCCAATCTCCACAGGGTCTACACACAACTTCCCACTTCTGCTTTGACAGGTCCCATTCTGACCCTAGTCATCCTTTTATTCCTCACATGCCTATAGAAAGCTTTAGGGTTCTCCTTTATTCTACCTGCTAAAGACTGCTCATGTCCCTTCCTAGCACTTCTTAACTCTCTCTTTAAATCCTTCCTAGCTACTCTGTAACTCTCCATCATCTCATCTGAACTACCTCGCCTCAATGTCACATAACCCTCTCTCTTCTGCTTAACAAGAGATATAATTTCTTTAATAAACCACGGTTCCCTTACCTTATCACATCCTCCCTGTCTGACAGGGACATATCTATCAAAGACATGCAATATCTGTTCCTTAAACCAGCTCCACATTTCAAATGTCCCCATCCCCTGCATTTTGCTGTCCCATTCTATTCCTCCTTAGTCTTGCCTAATCGCATTATAATTGCCCTTCCCCCATGTACAACTCTTGCCCCTGGCATCTACCAATCCTTTCCATCGCTATACCAAATGTAAGTGAATTATGGTCACTCTCTCCAAAGTGCTCACATACAACTAAATCAAACACTTGGCCTGGTTTATTACCAAGTACCAGATCCAGTGTGGCCTCCCTCTTGTCGGCTTTTCAACATACTATGTCAGGAAACCCGCCTGCACACATTGGACAAAAACTGATCCAACTGATGTACGAGAGTTATAGCATTTCCAGTCAATGTTGGGGAAGTTAAAGTCTCCTTTAATGACCACTCTGTTCCTTTCACTTCTGCTCAGAATCGATTTGTCAATCCTCTCCTCCACATCCCTGGAACTTTGCGGAAGCCTATAAAAATCTCCCAGCAATTTGATCTCTCCTCTCCTGTTTCTAACCTCATCCCATACCACCTCATTAGACGAGTCCTCATCAAAGGTTCTTTCAGCCATCGTTATACCGTCCTTGACTAACAAAGCCACACCTCCCCCTCTTTTACCACCTTCCCTGATCTTAATGAAAGATCTAAACCCTGGAACCTGCAACATCCATTCCTGACCTTGCTCTATCCATGTTTCTCTGCTCTTCCTCTGCTTCGTTATTGAGGTGGACGGGACACAAAGTCTCAGAACATGTGAGTTAGGAGCAAGAGTCAGATATTCAGCTCCTTGACCCTGTCCACTATTCAAAAAGATCGTGCATGATCTGATTTTGTCCCAACTCCACTTTTGACTCGGCCTTGACTACATCCAGTGACCCAGCCACTTTCTCCTCCACCCACCCTCTCCAGTCATCTCTCTAGGGCAGAGATTTCCACAGGCTCACCAATCTCTGACAGAAGACCTGTCTTCAATGAGAGACACAGAGGGAGATATGCTTTCAGCAATCAGTTTGTCAAGTCCCATCAGGATCTTATATGTTTCAGTAAAATGGTATCTTTGGGAAAATCAGTAGTGACTGCCAGCCTCTATGGTTGGGTTGTCTCCATCGTAGCCACCTCTTGCCAGTTATGAAGGTCAATGTTGTGTGTCTCTATAGAGCTTGTTTTTTTTTCTCATTCTCAGGAAGGTTGACTGTACGAAAGCTAAGAGAACAGGATGGTGAGGGAGTCGTGTTTCTGCAATCCAAACCCTTGTCCAGCCCACTGAACTTCATCCTGCATGTTTGTGGGCTGTCTTTAAAAAGGACATTAGTATTTGTTTGATGATGCAGTCACTGAATCTGGATCATTGCCTGGAGTGGGTGGGGTGGGGTGGGGTGGGGGACGTTTCTCCCACCCTGTCTAACATGTCTCTCTGCAGTACAGGAGGGTGGTGACCATGTGGCTTGTGAAGTTTTGTTGGCCTGTGATGGTCTCTGCTGTTGGACCCTGAGATGGACTGACACAATTGATCCTGTGGGGGATCTCCTGGTCAATGATGGTCTTTGGAGAGAGGAGGCTGCCAAGGAATGGGAAACACTGGGACATATTCCAGAGGCTCTTCTTCAGCAGGTAATGGAGTTGGAATGTGTGAGTTACCAGGTGTGGGTTGATTTGAGTCCTGCTATCATGAATATTCAGGGACAGGCTGAGCCTCCTGAAGGCAGCACTGAAGATATCAAGAGTGGTTTGTGAAACTGGTGTAGAATGAGTAACAACACTGCAGTTACCCACATCTTATCAGCCATGTGTGTGTCAATGGGACCAGGTTAGGGCTTTTATCCGAAACGTCGATTTTCCTGCTCCTCGGATGCTGCCTGACCTGCTGTGCTTTTCCAGCACCACTCTGACCTAAACTCTGGTTTCCAGCATCTGCAGTCCTCAGTTTTCCCTAGTCACGTTTTACTGAGTCAAATGCATTGCTCAGATGAAGGCAGTGTCTTCCTCAACATTCCTCTTGCACCTGTCTGAGTGTGTGTGGAATGAACTGCCAGAGAAAGTGGTAGTTGCAGGTACAGTGACAACATTTAGAAGACATTTGGGCAGGTACATGAATAGAAAAGGTCTAGAGGGATATGGGCCAAACGCAGGCAGGTGGGACTAGTTTAGTTTGGGAAACCTGGTCATCACGGACGAGTTGGACCAAAGGGTCTGTTTCCATGCTGTATGACTCCATGGCAACAAGGGCCATGTCAAAGGTTCATCAGGAAAATCTAACGCCACTTGTTGTCTCTGTCAGTATTCCCTCAGTCACAGGAAGCAGTTAATTCAGGAGAACGTGGGACAGGATTTACTCCACACTGGTCAGAAAGGAAATACTGTGATCATTTCCACAGCATGATTTATCTCCCTTCATAAAGATGGTTACAATTGGTATATTCCTGGAATTGAAGGGAGTTCCTTTTCCTCAGTCAGCCACAGTGTGAGCTAATGCCCACTGGTTGTGGGGCCTTTCATTAGAATACCATCAGGGCCAGGTTTTATTATTCTTTATCTGTTCACTTGCAACTCTCCTGTCGATGGATGTTCACAATGAATCCACTCATAGGACACCGGGGAGGTGGGGATTTCATTTTTTTATCCATTTGTGGGATGTTGGTGTCACTGGCTGAGCCAGCATTTATTGCCTGTCCCTCGTTGCCTGTTGAAAATGTGGTGGTGAGCTGCCTTCTTGAACTGTTGCTGTTCATGCTGTAGGTAGACCCACAATGTCCCTTACAGAGGGAATTCCAGGATTCTGATTCAGTGACAGAATAAGAACGGCAATATATTTCCAAGTCAGGATGGTGAGGGGCTCGGAGGGGAACTTGCAGGGGGTGGTGTTCCCATGTACCTGCTGCCCCTTGTCCTTTTAGATGGAAGTGGCCATGGGTTTGGAAGGTGCTGCCTGAGGATCTTTGTTGAGTTTCTGCAGTGCATCATGTAGATGGTACACACTGCTGCTACTGAGTGTCGGCAGTGGGGGAATGGATATTTGTGGATGTGGTGCCAGTTAAGCAGGGACTGCTTTGTCCTGGATGGTGTCAAACTTCTTGTGTGTTCTTGGGACTGCCCCCATCCAGAGCAAGTGGGGAGTATTCTAACACATTCCTGACTTGTGCCTTGTAGATAATGAGTCAGGAAGTGAGTTACTCTCTGCTATATTCCCAGTCTCTGACCTGCTTTTGTAACCATTGTATTTATGCGGTGAGTCAGTTGAGCTTCAGGTAAATGATAACACCCAGGATGTTGATAGTGAGAGATTCAGTGATGGTAACACCATTGAATGTCAAGGGATGGTGGTTAAATTGTCTCTTATTGGAGATGGTCATAGTCTGGTATTTGTGTGGTGCAAATGTTACTTGCCACTTGTCAGCCGAAGCCTGGGTCTTGTTCAGCTCTTTTCTTGCATTTGATCACAGACTGGTTCAGTATGCTTCAGGGTGGAGAGGATCAGCTGTCACTGTGGATCTACAATGGGGTAGCACTTCCAGCATTGACAAATGGCATTGACAACTTTAAGAAGGGAAAGACCATCCTGTGGACCAGGGGATGTCTTTGCTCTTTGACCTCAGTCTACTGTGCACTCCTGGTCGTTTCAGAAAAGTGTTGCATGTGGCAGTGATCAGCAGATTTTTGGAAATCTCAACTTTGTCTTCCAGATCTCTCTTTGAGACCTCGGGACGGTTTGCCAGGCTCACTTTGTCCCAGGAAGTCACAGGTTGTATATCATTTTTGCTGAATCAGCCTTGGTTTTGATGCTGAAGCCCAGTGGTATGGCCACACGACATGTACAGCTGCCTGTGAGGCTGCTTCCAGCCTCCTTTCACTCCATGACCCTGTCTTCCAAAGGAAGAGGCTGAAGCTCCAAAGACTGCAGCCACCAATCTCTGTATAGCACAGTATCAGCAGCAGCAGGGCACACTGAACTGAGACAGCAATGACCAAGACTGTCAGACTCAACTCATGCCCTGCTACCACAGATCAGTCCAATCCCATCACAGATTCACCACTCACCATCATTGTTGCCTCCAGTGTGGCAGCTCAGCCTTCTCCTGGCTGAGGACAGAGTGTTTGAGGTCCAAGGTGTGGAACCAAAGACTAAGGTCATGATTTAGTGGGCAGTGGTGACCCTCATGCTCCTGTAGGCTTCAGAGACTTGAACAATTACAACAGGAACCTCTGAGCGATGGAGGAATGACTCCTGTGGGACCTTCGCAGGATATATGCCCAGCAGCCAGCTTGTTTTCCAAGCACCATGTTCAGCATTGAGACCCTGAGCTCTGCTGGGGTGGGACCTATCCCCTGAGAATCGTGAAGCAATTGTTCGACTGGAAACCCCAGGAGGGAGTGATAGATCGTAGGGCCAGTGTCACACCCCTGAAGAGATCAAGCAGTGCCCCCCTCTAAGTCTCATGGGACACCCCAGCTTGTGACCAACTGAAAAGGAGAAACCAGGAAGGCAGTGAACACATTGATAGACTGGGGAGTATGGTGCAATGCTCCAGATATCTCCCTCCCCTGAAGGTACCAGGGGTTGTGCACTGGACCTAATCAGAGCAGAGGGTAAGTCACCTTCAAACCTGAGGAACTGCATGTGAAAGTGGGCACTTCAGCTTTCCTGCAGAAAACTGTACCCCCGTCACAAATTCAAGCCAGAAAAACCACTCAGCCATGTAGTCGTGCATTTGATCGGCTTCAACTTCACCTCACAGCCTCAGCAGCTGTAGCTAGAAGGTGAACATCTGTGAATTAAAATGTCCTTCTTGTTTGTGACTGACACCATTTAAAACCCATCAGGCAGGAAAGCTTCTACCGTCAAGTTTGAAAACAAAACTTGCAATCCTAAACATTATTGTTCAAGGATTGCATGAGTTATTTTTCCGACAGCAGCATTTTCCTCACTTCACAACACTATGATCCCCTCCCTCCCTCCTTCTGGAACAATCTACACCCTCCATCTTTGAGCGATGCATTGTGAAACACCACAGCCTGTGAGCCTGGCCTGGGTGATGACTCATTGTGCTAGCCGTGGATGTGTGTGCTATCTTGGTATGTGTGTGCTTTCGTTCCACCCACAGTACGAGAGAGAGGGCGAAGGGAGGCTGGGACCGAAAGAGTTAATATCAGTGTGACAAACAAAGACCTAAGGCCTTTGAAGAAAGCGCTCCCGTTCCTAGTTACCATCTCAGGGCATCTCAAAGTAATTTACAGTCAACACGATAAATTGTGAAGCAAAGTCAGTGTCATAACCACCATTCCCTCCACGCTGCTTACGCAAATGGAAATTCCTACAGAGACCCCTTACAGCTTTGTCTCCCATGGTGACTGCCTGCTCACAGCTGGTCCGCACACGGGATGTGGACAGCACTTGTTAGGCCCAGCATTTATTGCCCATTCCTAATTACTAGGAGGGCAGTTAGGAATCAATCACATTGTTGTGGGTCTGGAATTGCATGTAGGCCAGACAGGGTAAGGATGGCAGATTGCTTTCCCTAAAGGGCATTAGTAACCCAGGTACTTTTATTCTATGACAGTGCTCTCCAGATTCTAATTCCAAATTTTAATTGCTTTCCAATTTCACCATCTGCCACACTGGGATTCTGAGCTGATGTTCCAGCCTGCAAGTCTGGATTACAAACCAAGTGGCATTTCCACTAGAGTCAAAAAGTGTGGTGCTGGAAAAGCGCATCCAGTCAGGCAGTACACAAGGAGCAGGAGAGTCGATGTTTTGAGCAAAAAGTCTTCATCAAAAAGCTTATGCTCGTTGACGCTGATCTCCAACATCTGCAGTCCTCACTTTCTCCTGGCATTGTCACTATACCACCTTTCTGCTAAATGCATTGCAAAACAAAAATCAGAGGCTGTAAAACAGAATCTGAGCAATCAATTCTCACACAGCAAGCTCCTATACACAGCAACATGAGGATGACGCAGATTATCTAGAACATAGAACATTACAGTGCAGTACAGGCCCTTCGGCCCTCGATGTTGTGCCGAGCTGTGGAACCAATCTGAAGCCCATCTATCCTACATTTTTCCATTTTCATCCATATGTTTATCCAATGACCATTTACATGCCCAGAACTTGGGCAATACTCCAAGTGCTGCCACACCAGAGTTTTGTACAGCTGCAGCATGACTTCGTGGCTCTGAAACTCAAACTCTGTCCCAACAAAAGCTAACACACTATGCCTTCTTAACAACCATAACATCCCTCTCTGGATTATTAGAAATCCTATCTCTTATAACCTTTTACAACACTTTACCCACAACCAAATTAAGGCTCACTGGTTTATAATTACCAGGTCAATAAAAATATCTTTTTCGTGATGGTGGTTGAGGGAACCTGGGAACACCCCCCTGTTCTTCTTCCTATAGCAGACATGGGATCTTCCTCTCTCTCACATGCACACATGCACAGTTTTGGTTTAATATTTCATCTGAAAGATGGCACCTCTGACAGTGCAGTTCTCCCTCAGCACTGATGCTCCAACAGTGTGGCGCACTCTCAGCGCTGACCCTCTGACAGTGCAGTGCTCCCTCAGCACTGACCCTCTGATAGTGCAGTTCTTCCTCAGCGCTGACCCTCTGACAGTGCGGTGCTCCCTCAGCGCTAACCCTTCTCACAGTGCGGTGCTCCCTCAGCGCTGACCCTGTGATAGTGCAGTTCTTCCTCAGCGCTGACACTCTGACAGTGCGGTGCTCCCTCAGCGTTGACCCTCTGACATTGCGACACTCCCTCAGCACTGACCCTCTGACAGTGCAGCGCTCCCTCAGCACTGACTCTCTGACAGTGCGGTGCTCCCTCAGCACTGACCCTCTGATAGTGCGGCACTCCCTCAGCACTGACCCTCTGACAGTGCGGCACTCCCTCAGCACTGACCCTCTGATAGTGCGGCACTCCCTCAGCACTGACCCTCTGACAGTGCAGCGCTCCCTCAGCACTAACCCTCTGACAGTGCAGTGCTCCCTCAGCACTGACCCTCTGACAGTGCAGCACTCCCTCAGCACTGACTCTCTGATAGTGCGGCACTCCCTCAGCACTGACCCTCTGACAGTGCAGCGCTCCCTCAGCACTGACCCTCTGACAGTGCGGCGCTCCCTCAGCGCTGACCTTCTGACAGTGCGGCGCTCCCTCAGCACTGACCCTCTGACAGTGCGACACTCTCTCAGCACTGACCCTCTGACAGTGCGGCACTCCCTCAGCACTGACTCTCTGACAGTGCGGCGCTCCCTCAGCACTGACCCTCTGATAGTGCGGCACTCCCTCAGCACTGATCCTCTGACAGTGCAGCGCTCCCTCAGCACTGACCCTCTGATAGTGCAGTGCTCCCTCAGCACTGACCCTCTGACAGTGCGGCACTCCCTCAGCACTGACCCTCTGATAGTGCGGCACTCCCTCAGAACTGACCCTCTGACAGTGCGGCACTCCCTCAGCACTGACCCTCTGACAGTGCAGCGCTCCCTCAGCACTGACCCTCTGACAGTGCAGTGCTCCCTCAGCACTGACCCTCTGACAGTGCGGCACTCCCTCAGCACTGACCCTCTGACAGTGCAGCGCTCCCTCAGCACTGACCCTCTGACAGTGCAGTGCTCCCTCAGCACTGACCCTCTGACAGTGCGGCACTCCCTCAGCACTGACCCTCTGACAGTGCAGCGCTCCCTCAGCACTGACCCTCTGACAGTGCAGCGCTCCCTCAGCACTGACCCTCTGACAGTGTGGCACTCCCTCAGCACTGACCCTCTGACAGTGCAGCGCTCCCTCAGCACTGACCCTCTGATAGTGCAGTGCTCCCTCAGCACTGACTCTCTGACAGTGCGGCGCTCCCTCAGCACTGACCCTCTGATAGTGCGGCACTCCCTCAGAACTGACCCTCTGACAGTGCGGCACTCCCTCAGCACTGACCCTCTGACAGTGCAGCGCTCCCTCAGCACTGACCCTCTGACAGTGCAGTGCTCCCTCAGCACTGACCCTCTGACAGTGCGGCACTCCCTCAGCACTGACCCTCTGACAGTGCAGCGCTCCCTCAGCACTGACCCTCTGACAGTGCAGTGCTCCCTCAGCACTGACCCTCTGACAGTGCGGCACTCCCTCAGCACTGACCCTCTGACAGTGCAGCGCTCCCTCAGCACTGACCCTCTGACAGTGCAGCGCTCCCTCAGCACTGACCCTCTGACAGTGTGGCACTCCCTCAGCACTGACCCTCTGACAGTGCAGCGCTCCCTCAGCACTGACTCTCTGATAGTGCGGCACTCCCTCAGCACTGATCCTCTGACAGTGCGGCACTCCCTCAGCACTGACCCTCTGACAGTGCGGCTCTCCCTCAGCACTGACCCTCTGACAGTGCGGCACTCCCTCAGCACTGACCCTCTGACAGTGCGGCAGTACCTCAGCACTGACCCTCTGACAGTGCGGCGCTCCCTCAGCACTGACTCTCTGACAGTGCGGCGCTCCCTCAGCACTGACCCTCTGATAGTGCGGCACTCCCTCAGAACTGACCCTCTGACAGTGCGGCACTCCCTCAGCACTGACCCTCTGACAGTGCAGCGCTCCCTCAGCACTGACCCTCTGACAGTGCAGTGCTCCCTCAGCACTGACCCTCTGACAGTGCGGCACTCCCTCAGCACTGACCCTCTGACAGTGCAGCGCTCCCTCAGCACTGACCCTCTGACAGTGCAGTGCTCCCTCAGCACTGACCCTCTGACAGTGCGGCACTCCCTCAGCACTGACCCTCTGACAGTGCAGCGCTCCCTCAGCACTGACCCTCTGACAGTGCAGCGCTCCCTCAGCACTGACCCTCTGACAGTGTGGCACTCCCTCAGCACTGACCCTCTGACAGTGCGGCACTCCCTCAGCACTGACCCTCTGACAGTGCGGCTCTCCCTCAGCACTGACCCTCTGACAGTGCGGCACTCCCTCAGCACTGACCCTCTGACAGTGCGGCAGTACCTCAGCACTGACCCTCTGACAGTGCGGCGCTCCCTCAGCACTGACTCTCTGACAGTACAGGCCCTTCGGCCCTCGATGTTGTGCCGAGCTGTGGAACCAATCTGAAGCCCATCTATCCTACATTTTTCCATTTTCATCCATATGTTTATCCAATGACCATTTACATGCCCAGAACTTGGGCAATACTCCAAGTGCTGCCACACCAGAGTTTTGTACAGCTGCAGCATGACTTCGTGGCTCTGAAACTCAAACTCTGTCCCAACAAAAGCTAACACACTATGCCTTCTTAACAACCATAACATCCCTCTCTGGATTATTAGAAATCCTATCTCTTATAACCTTTTACAACACTTTACCCACAACCAAATTAAGGCTCACTGGTTTATAATTACCAGGTCAATAAAAATATCTTTTTCGTGATGGTGGTTGAGGGAACCTGGGAACACCCCCCTGTTCTTCTTCCTATAGCAGACATGGGATCTTCCTCTCTCTCACATGCACACATGCACAGTTTTGGTTTAATATTTCATCTGAAAGATGGCACCTCTGACAGTGCAGTTCTCCCTCAGCACTAACCCTCTGACAGTGCGGTGCTCCCTCAGCGCTGACCCTCGATAGTGCTGTTCTTCCTCAGCGCTGACCCTCTGCCAGTGCGGTGCTCCCTCAGCGCTGACCCTCTGACAGTGCAGTTCTCCCTCAGCGCTGACCCTCTGATAGTGCGGTGCTCCCTCAGCACTGACTCTCTGACAGTGTGGCGCACCCTCAGCGCTGACCCTCTGATAGTGCAGTTCTCCCTCAACGCTGACCCTCTGATAGTGCGGAGCTCTCTCAGCGTTGACCCTCTGACAGTGCGACACTCTCTCAGCACTGACCCTCTGACAGTGCAGCGCTCCCTCAGCACTGACCCTCTGACAGTGCGGCGCTCCCTCAGCGCTGACCTTCTGACAGTGTGGCGCTCTCTCAGCACTGACTCTCTGATAGTGCGGCGCTCCCTCAGCACTGACCCTCTGACAGTGCGGCACTCCCTCAGCGCTGACCTTCTGACAGTGCGGCACTCCCTCAGCACTGACTCTCTGATAGTGCGGCGCTCCCTCAGCACTGACCCTCTGACAGTGCAGCTCTCCCTCAGCACTGACCCTCTGACAGTGCGGCGCTCCCTCAGCGCTGACCTTCTGACAGTGCGGCGCTCCCTCAGCGCTGACCCTCTGACAGTGGCGGCACTCCCTCAGCACTGACCCTCTGATAGTGCGGCACTCCCTCAGCACTGACACTCTGACAGTGTGGCACTCCCTCAGCACTGACCCTCCGACAGTGCAGCGCTCACTCAGCACTGACCCTCTGACAGTGCGGCACTCCCTCAGCACTGACCCTCTGACAGTGCAGCGCTCTCTCAGCACTGACTCTCTGACAGTGCGGCACTTCCTCAGCACTGACCCTCTGACAGTGCGGCACTCCCTCAGCACTGACCCTCTGACAGTGCAGCGCTCCCTCAGCACTGACCCTCTGACAGTGTGGCACTCCCTCAGCACTGACCCTCTGACAGTGCGGCACTCCCTCAGCACTGACCCTCTGACAGTGCAGCACTCCCTCAGCACTGACCCTTCAACAGTGTGGCACTCCCTCAGCGCTGACCCTCTGACAGTGCAGCGCTCCCTCAGCACTGACCCTTCGACAGTGTGGCACTCCCTCTTGTACAGTGCGTGTGTGTGTCGGCCTGAATTTATTAAGTGAACCTTGGCCTGATAATTCAGAGGCCAGAATGATTGCCATGGAGACACGTTCCTCAGCTCTGCCTCAGAATGTGCCTTAATTATCTTGCATTGCTAACAGGAGTATATTTGCCCTTTCTCCGGTGGTCAGCTGGAAGATTGCTCCTGTATCAGCTCTTGGTGAGAGGTTACAGCGCTACGCACTGACCCAGTCCCTGCACCCTCCCCCTCCCTGCTCTTTTCCCAGCAGCTCTCTGCAGATTCCTCCTTTCCCAGTGTTTCCCCAAATCCCGCCTTTTGAAAGTTCCTGTTGAATCTCCTTCCACTGTCCATTCAGGCTGCAAGTTCCAGATTACTGAGTAAAATGATTGAGGGGGCAAGAAAGACCAAGAATAGAAGAGAGACGGAGAGTATAAAAGGATGATCTTGCATTTCTGCTGTGCTGGCATTAACTACAGGGGGTCAAACCCAAAGTACTTCCCAGCGGCCAGGTACGTCTTGACATTTAATCCCAGGAACAGGGGAAGAGGCAGCTCAAGCATGTTCTAAAAGATCGGTGTGCAAAGATTGAGAATGGGACGCTTATGTTTCACCGTTCAATGAGATGAATCATAGAACATGGAAAGGAATCCTGACCAGCTCCAGGGTTCCCTGTACATTGCACAGCCTCAAAGGGAATAATGTGCAGGGCGACATGTCCTCAGGAAGGGACAGTGACAAAGATTCACAAAGCAATAGCAATGTCATTGAAAGGCACGTGCTAACTCACAAGATTTAGATTGAGGTATTACTGTCATGTATACTCAAGTACAGTGTACAAGGCACCATCTTATGCACAAAATCATAGTTACAGAAGCAGAAAAATAAAGAAATGAAGTTAAAACATCAAACACTTCAGTACTTTCTCAAGGTGTGCAGACTACCCCCACCTCATCACTGACCACTGTCTCATCACTGACCACCCCCACCTCATCACTGACCACCCCCATCTCATCACTGACCACCCCCACCTCATCACTGACCACTGTCTCATCACTGACCACCCCCACCTCATCACTGACCACTGCCTCATCACTGACCACCCCACCTCATCACTGACCACTCCCACCTCATCACTGACCATTCCCACCTCATCACTGACCACCCCCACCTCATCACTGACCACTGCCTCATCACTGACCATCCCCACCTCATCACTGACCACCCCACCTCATCACTGACCACTCCCACCTCATCACTGACCATCCCCACCTCATCACTGACCACCCCCACCTCATCACTGACCACTGCCTCATCACTGACCATCCCCACCTCATCACTGACCACCCCACCTCATCACTGACCACTCCCACCTCATCACTGACCATCCCCACCTCATCACTGACCACCCACATCTCATCACTGACCACCCCCACCTCATCACTGACCACTGCCTCATCACTGACCACCCCCACCTCATCACTGACCACCCCCATCTCATCACTGACCACCCCCACCTCATCACTGACCACTGCCTCATCACTGACCATCCCCACCTCATCACTGACCATCCCCATCTCATCACTGACCACCCCCACCTCATCACTGACCACTGCCTCATCACTGACCATCCCTCACTTCATCACTGACCACTGCCTCATCACTGACCACTGTCTCATCACTGACCATCCCTCACCTCATCACTGGCCACTGCCTCATCACTGACCACCCCCACCTCATCACCGACCACTGCCTCATCACTGACTAACCCAACCTCATCACTAACCACTGCCTCATCACTGACCACCCCACCTCATCACTGACTACGGCCTCATCACTGACCACCCCACCTCATCACTGACTACTGCCTCCTCACTGACCATCCCCACCTCATCACTGACCACCCCCACCTCATCGACCACTGCCTAATCACTGACCATCCCCACCACATCTCCGACCACTGCCTCATCACTGACCACTATCTCATCACCAACCACTGCCTCATCACTGACCACTGCCTCATCACTGATCACCCCCATCTCATCACTGACCACTGCCTCATCACTGACCACCCTCACCTCATCACTGACCACTACAACCTCATCACTGACCATCCCCACCTCATCACTGACCACCCCCACCTCATCACTGACCATCCCCTCCCCATTGCTGACCAAGCCTCATCACTGACCACCCCCACCTCATCACTGACCATCCCCCCTCATTACTGACCAACCACTACCTCATCACTGACCACTGCCTCATCACAGAGCTAAGAGCAGCAAGGAGGGGACATGAAAGATCCTTAGTTGGTAGGATTAGGGAAAACCCTAAGGCTTTCTATAGGTATGTCAGGAATAAAAGAATGACTAGGGTAGGAATAGGTCCAGTCAAGTATAGTAGTGGGAAGTTGCGTGTGGAGGCTGAAGAGATTGGGGAGACACTGAATGAATACTTTTTGCCAGTATTCACTCAGGAACAGGACATTGTTGCCGATGTGAATACTGAGTCACAATTAAGTAGAATGAATGGCTTTGAGGTATGTAGGGAAGAGGTGTTGGAAATTCTGGAAAGGGTGAAAATAGATAAGTCCCCTGGGCCTGATGGCATTTATCCTAGGATTCTCTGGGAAGCAAGGGAGGAGATTGCAGAGCCATTGGCTTTGATTTTTATGTCCTCGTTGTCTACAGGAGTAGTGCCAGAAGATTGGAGGCTAGCAAATGTGGTTCCCTTGTTCAAGAAGGGGGGTAGGGATAACCCTAGTAACTATAGGCCGGTGAGTCTCACTTCTGTTGTGGGCAAAATCTTAGAGAGAATTGTAAGGGATAGGATTTATGAACATCTGGATAGGAATAATGTGATCAAGGATAGTCAGCATGGTTTTGTGAAGGGCAGGTCGTGCCTCACAAACCTTATTGAATTCTTTGAGAAGGTGACTAAGGAGGTAGACGAGGGTAAAGCGATAGATGTGGTGTATATGGATTTTAGTAAGGCGTTTGATAAGGTTCCCCATGGTAGGCTACTGCAAAAAATACGGAGGTATGGCATTGAGGCTGAGTTGGAGGTTTGGATTAGGAATTGGCTGGCTGGAAGAAGACAGAGGGTAGTAGTTGATGGTAAAGGTTCATCTTGGAGTACAGTTACTAGCGGTGTTCCGCAAGGATCTGTTTTGGGACCATTGCTGTTTATCATTTTTATAAATGACCTGGAGGAGGGGCTAGAAGGTTGGGTGAGCAAGTTTGCGGATGATACGAAAGTCGGAGGAGTTGTTGACAGTGAGGAAGGATGTGGCAGGTTACAGCGGGATATAGATAAGCTGCAGAACTGGGCAGAAAGGTGGCAAATGGAGTTCAATGTAGGTAAGTGTGAGGTGATTCACTTTGGTAAGAGTAACAAAAAGATGGGGTACTGGGCTAATGGTCGGATACTTGGTAGTGTGGATGAGCAGAGGGATCTTGGTGTCCATGTACACAGATCTTTGAAAGTTGCCACCCAGGTAAATAGTGCGGTGAAGAAGGCATATGGTGTACTGGCTTTTATTGGTAGAGGAATTGAGTTCTGGAGTCCTGAGGTCATGTTGCAGTTGTATAAGACTCTGGTGCGGCTGCATCTGGAGTATTGTGTGAAGTTTTGGTCGCCATACTATAGGAAGGATGTGGAGGCACTGGAACGGGTGCAGAGGAGGTTAACCAGGATGTTGCCTGGTATGGTAGGAAGATCGTATGAGGAAAGGCTGAGGCACTTGGGGCTGTTTTCATTGGAGAAAAGAAGGTTTAGGGGTGACTTGATAGAGGTGTACAAGATGATTAGGGGTTTAGATAAGGTTGACCGTGAGAACCTTTTTCCACGTATGGAGTCAGCTATTACGAGGGGGCATAGCTTTAAATTAAGGGGTGTTAGGTATAGGACAGATGTTAGGGGTAGGTTCTTTACTCAGCGAGTCGTGAGTTCATGGAATGCCCTGCCAGTAGCAGTGGTGGACTCTCCCTCATTATGGGCATTCAAACAGGCATTGGATAGGCATATGGAGGATAGTGGGCTAGTGTAGGTTAGGTGGGCTTGGATCGGCGCAACATCGAGGGCCAAAGGGCCTGTACTGCGCTGTATTCTTCTATGTTCTATGCCTCATCACTGACCACTGTCTCATCACTGACCACCAGTCCGACCCCTGCCGCTGCCATGTTCCATTGCCGTGTTAGCCGCCTCATCATTGCAGAGTGCTGTTCTGGCGCTTCTGCAGACACCAGTGAAGCTGCCATGCCACTGACTGTGACCATCCGCTAGTGGTTGACCCTCAAAGTCCCCCAGCTGCTGCCATCACCGCTGCTCCATCCAGAAGGCAAGAAGAGAAAGGAAGAAAACTGAAGAACTAAAAGAGAAAACAAGTGAGAAAAGAAGAAAGAAAAGTGTTCGGAGTGGTCGAGCTCCAGTGAGGGGCCCTACCTCACCACCATCTTGTGAGAGGATGGAGTTGAGAGAAATGAGCTGTCAGCCAATAATGGATTTGGTGAGAGGTGTCAGGAGTGTCGGTAAGACATTAAAGGCATCTCCCCGTTACAACAGAGATGTATACACTTAGCAAGCCTAGGTGTGTGGCCCTCACAGCTTACTCCAGCTCTCCTACAATATTCAAACCTTTCAATCAGCTGGATCCAATTGAACAACAAGATAAAGGGCAACTGGGGCAATATCAGAAACTCTCCTTTCCCCTGATCTTGAACACTAATAAATGATTTTAACAAACCCTGCTGCCATGTGAGAGCTATTTAAGGTTTGGTGTTACTTCCCCTACATTGCTATTTTGGGCCTTCCGTCTGTGAGCAGAGCCTTCGATCAGCTCATGTTCAGACAAAGCACATCATTGAGCAGCTTCTGTAAGATCTCTTGCTGGTTCTGGACAAGGTCAGCTCCCGCCCTCCAACTATAACAATCAGAAATCTCCAGACGGGTGTCCTCAAAGCGCTCTCTAAGACCTGCTGTACACAGGCCTCAAATTCCCAGCCACTTCCGACAACAGACAATGCATGCAATTCATGCATTACACCATTAAACCCAGCTCACATATTACCCCAACTTAGACACAATATTGATTAGTCCTTCGTCATCACAGACATAAAATCCTGGTAGGATCTCACCAAAGAACTGTGTCCTTTACTATCAAACCCTTCATTTAGATTCCAGTCTGTAACTCTCTCCCGAGTGTCTGTTATTCTGTATATAAACTCCCAAATCCCTCGATTAGATTCCAGTCTGTAACTCCCTCCCGGGTATCTGTTATTTTGTATATGAATCATCCCGAACCCCTCAATTAGATTCCAATCTGTAACACCCTCCCGGGTATCTGTTCTTCTTTATATAAACTCCCGATCCCCTTGATTAGATTCCAGTCTGTAACTCACTCCTGGGAAACTGTTTTTCAGTGTATAAACCACTCCGAACCCATCGATTAGATTCCAGTCTGTAACTCCCTCCCAGGTATCTATTATTCTATATATAAACCCCACCCCGAACCCCTCGATTAGATTCCAGTCTGTAACTCACTACCAGGTATCTGTTATTCTGTGTAGAGACCACCCCAAACCCCTTGATCAGGTTCCAGTCTGTAACTCACTCCCGGGTATCTGTTATTTTGTATATAAATGCCCAAGCCCCTTGATTAGATTCCAGTCTGTAACTCACTCCCGGGTAACTGTTTTTCAGTGTATAAACCACCCCGAACCCATCAATTAGATTCCAGTCTGTAACTCACTCCGGGGTAACTGTTATTCTGTATATAAAACACCCCAAACCCATCAATTAGATTCCAGTCTGTAACTCACTCCTGGGTATCTGTTATTCTGTATATACACCACCCCAAACACCTCGATTAGATTCTAGTCTGTAACTCACACCCGGATATCTGTTATTCTATATAAACCACCTTGAACCCCTCAATTAGATTCCAATCTGTAATTCACTTCTGGGTATCTATTATTCTTCATACAAAATCCCAAATCCCTCGACTTGATTCCAGTCTGTAACTCACTCACGGTTATCTATTATTTTATTATATAAACCACTCCGAACCCCCCAATTTGATTCCAGTCTGTAACTCATTCCCAGGTTTCTGTTATTCTATATATAAACCTCCTGCCCACACCGAACCCCTCGATTAGATTTCAATCTGTAACTCCCAGGTATCTGTTATTCTATATATAAACCACCCTTAACCCCTCGATTAGATTCCAGTCTGTAACTCACTCCTGCTTCCTCAAGATATCCTGTACTTCTGAAGTTCGGCGATGATATCACATTACTCGCGTCTAACTTTGCCAGGAAATTGTTGAGACTGGTGCATAGGGAGCAGGGTGGCGCTGGATTGGATTTATTGTTGTTCAGTGGAAGGGTATTGATTGGTAAGGTGTGAAGACTAATTGTTGAAGTTGACACACAAATCAAAACATGAGGCTACCTGGCTGGTTTGGAGGTGCTGGACTCACTCACCTTCTTAGTCCCCTTTCCCTGTCAGGTCACTGTTGGCCCTATCAGAAGTACTTTCCAATTGGGAATTTATTGAGTGCCAAGGTGTTTCAGAGGACAGAAATCTGAAGTTCAGTGACAGCGTGTTGCAGACTGAGCAGGGCTGTGGCTAGGACCTTTCTGTTGTTCCTTCCAGTTGGAAGATAGTTGACAGTCACCAGCTGCACTGTGCCGGGGCTGGGGGGAGCTTGTGGTGGGGATGGGGACAGGACGGAGGACGTCTGCAGCTGCCTGTCATAATGACAATTATCTACCCACCAACCTCAGAAACCTCAAAGGGCTCCTCTCCCCATTCCGAGAGGTTTGTTCAACAGCTTTGCTGCAGCTGATAGACAGCTGGGCCAAAGAAACCATTGTTGCACCTGAGAAGGAGAGACCCTGTCTCCATGGAAACCACCTATATCACAACGGGAAATCAGTCACAGAACTACAAGTGACTGACAATATTACAGACTTCTCTATCCCATTCACAGAATGGGATAACAGGCATCTCCACACTTATAGGTTTATTAAATGTTCCTCCCAATAAGCATTTGTTAAGGTACCATACATTAGGCTACTCTATAAGACAAGAGCCCATTGTGTTGGAAGGTTGATATTCCCATGGATACAGGACTATCTAGCAAATGGAAGGCAGAGAGTTGGAGTAAGGGGCTCTTTTTCAGGATGGCAACCTGTAACTAGTGGACTGCCACAGGGATCAGTGCTGAGGCTACAATTATTTGTAATATATATTAATCACTTAGATGTAACGTCGCCGAGTTTATGGATAACACAATAGTAGGTGGGAAAGCAAGTGTTGTGGATGAGACACAGGGTTTACAGAGGGATGTATACAGATTAATCAAGTTAACAAAAACCTTCCAGATGGAATCTCATGTGGAAAATTGACTGGTTATCCACTTTGGCAGAAAGAATGAAGGAGCTGAGTATTACTTAAATGGAGAAAAACTGCAGAAAGAGAAGGGGGCGGTCCTTCTTGCAGGAATCACAAAATGTAAACAACCCAAGTTTGGCAGGTTATAAGAAAGGCAAATGGAATGTTGGCCTTTATTTCAAAGGAAATGGAGCATAAAAATAGAGAAGTTTTGCTAAAAATTTACAAGGCACTAGTCAGCCCACAGCTGGAATACTGTGAATAGTTTTTGGACCTTTATCTAAGGAAGATACAATTGTATTGGAGGCAGTCCAGAGTAGGTTCACTCAGCTGATCCCAGGTAGGGAGGGTTTTTCTTATGAGGAGAGATTGAATAGGTTGGGCCTGTATTTGTTGGAGTTTAGATTAAGGAGAGGATATTAGAAGCAGTTTGATAAGAGTTTGTAACTCACAAGACAGGCTGAACAAGTTGGATCCCTTTACCCTCTTTGGCTTTCTCTGAGCCCTGATTAGATTCCAAGCGCAACAAGCCAATCCAATCCCACAGCAAGACCCTGGGGTGAAAAGTGGCCTTAATGTGGGACTTTTATACCTGACAAGTCAGGAAATCCTCTGAACCGAGCTCCTAAGGAACTAATAACTGACAGAATACATCAATTAGTGATCCAGATAAATTGATTTTTACGTGAATGCTGTTAGGCTAGCCATGAATTCTGGATTATTTTTAATTGAATTCATCTGCTATGGTGGGATTCAAACCCATGCCCTCAGGACATTAGCCTGGGATTCTGGATTCCCTGTCCAGTGAGATTCCAAGCCCAGTAACATTCCCAGCTCATGACATTCCCACCCCTTGAGATTCCAAGCCCAGTGACATTCCTAGCTCAGTGACTTTCCCAGCCCAGTGTCATTCCCAGCCCAGTGTCATTCCCAGCCCAGTGACATTCCCAGCCCATTGAGATTGCCAGGTCAGTGAGATTCCCAACCAGTAACATTCCCAGCTCAGTGAGATTCCCAGTCAGTAACATTCCCAGCTCAGTGGGATTACCAGGACACCACTACATCCTGAGTGTACCTGGATGAGATTTGAAGAGTACTAAAAGAGATGGTGGGAGAAATAGCAAGTGCACAGGACTCTGGAGCAGTCCCAGCAGATTGGAAAACAGCAAATGTGATGCCACTGTTTAAAAAGAGAGGTAGACAAAAGGTGGGGAATTATAGACCGGTTATCTCAACTTCTGTAGCGGGGAAGATGCTTGAGTCAATTATCAAGGAAAAAATAGAAAGACATCTAAATAGAAATTGTTCCAGTGGACAGATGTAGCATGGGTTCATGAAGGGCAGGTCATGCTTAAATAATCTTTTGGAATTCTATGAAGACTATTATCAGTATGGTGGACAACGGGAACCCAGTGGATGTGATGTACCTAGATTTTCAAAAGGCCTTCAACAAGGTGCCGCACAAGAGGCTGCTGCATAAGATAAGTATGCATGGTGTTAGGAGTAGAGTATTAGCATCGATAGAGGATTGGTTGACTAACAGGAAACAAAGAGTGGGGATAAATGAGTGCTATTCTGCTTGGCAATCAGTAATTAGTGGTGTGCCTCAGGGATCAGTGTTGGGACCACAATTATTCATAATTTATATAGATGAATTGGGGTTGGGGACCATGTGTAGTGTGTCAAAGTTTGCAGATGACACTAAGATGAGTGGCAGAGTAAAGTGTGCAGGCGACTGTGAAACTTTGCAAAGAAACATCGATACTTTAAGTGAATGGGCAAAGGTCTGGCAGATGAAATAATGTTAATAAATGTGAAGTCATGCATTTTGGTTGGAATAATAGTAAAAAGGATTATTACTTGAATGGTAAAAAGTTGCATCTTGCTGCAATGCAGAGGGACCTGGGTGTCCTTGTACATGAATCACAGAAGGTTGGTCTGCAGGTACAACAGGTAATTAGGAAGGGAAATGGAATTTTGTCCTTCATTGCTGAAGGGGTTTAGTTTAAAAGGAGCAGGGAGGTTATGTTGCAGATGTGAGGGTGCTGGTGAGGCCACAGCTGGAGTACTGTGTGCAGATTTGATCTCCTTACTTGAGAAAGGATGTACTGGCACTGGAGGGGGTGCAGAGGAGGTTCACTCGGTTGGCTCTGGAGTTGAGGGGGTTGGCTTATGAGGAGAGACTGAGTAGACTGGGATTATATTCATTGGAATTCAGAAGAATGAGGGGGAATCTTATGGAAACATAAAATTATGAAGGGAATCGATAAGATAGAAGTAGAGAGCATGTTTCCACTGGCAGGTGAAACTAGGACAAGAGGGTATAGCCTCAACATTAGGGGGAGCAGATTTAGGACTGAACTGAGAAGGAACTTTTTCATCCAGAGGGTTGTAAATCTGGGGGATTCCTTGCCCAGGGAAGTAGTTGACACTACTTCAGTAAATGTTTTTAAAGCTAAGATATTTTTGAACAATAAAGAGATTAAGGATTACAGTGAGCGGGTGGGTACGTAGACCTGAATCCATGAAAAGATCAGCCAGGATCTTATTGAGTGGCAGGGCAAGCTCAAAGGGCCCGATGGTCTACTCCTGCTCCCAGTTCTTATCTTCTTATGACTCAGTTCAGTAGCAAGAATTTGTTATTGTTAGTTCTATTCCTTGTTTATTGCACAATAACCAACCCGAGCAGCTGAAGTGAATTCTTTTGCCTGTTTTGAAAATTTCTCTCTGTAACTGTGCTTATTGGAAAGGGCAGGTTTTTCAACAAGTCTCTGCTGTCAAGTTCAGTAACACCCTTGAAAAGTAATTTCAGATCAAAACACCCCCACAAGGGACATAATGAGAAAACAACAGAGCAAAGGGTACTTGTCAGAACAGGTTAAATGCATCCCCTTGACATCAGAAAGACTATTAGCTAATGAGACAGCACTGACTGGAACATCAACCTCAATGGGAAGCAAAAAGATTTCTTAGAAAAAAAGTTAAATACTTTCTAAAGACAGGTACATCTACCTCATCTCAATATTTTCACTTCAGTATTCTTTTTCTCGTTATTACAACCTTATCAAATCCACCAAGTCATTGGGCTTTGTTTAAAGATAATCTATCCATTTATATAGTTTCAGAAAAATAACCTTCACCCACCTTGCATGCACCCACCCATTTAGCTTTTATTAAACGTCTTCACAAATATTGGCCACTTTTAACATGGGGATGGGTAAGTGAGACATCGGCCATCCTTGGTATCTGAAAAGAGGTCATGTAAGATCCTCAGTTACAGATTCAGACAATTCTAGGCCTGAACATTCAGGCGGTGTCTCCCTGGATTCAGTGTCCCTCAGTTATAAACCCTGAAATGGTGCCTCCCTAGCGTCAGTCTGTCACCAAACTCCAGTTCCAACTTTTTCAACACCTTATATTTACATAGCATCTTCTACAGAGTAAAAGCTCCCAAATAGATTCAGAGACAAAATATGAAACTCAGTCAATATGGAAGTTATTGACCAAACGTTCAGCTAGTGAATGAGGTTTTAAGTAAAGTCTTAATGAAGGAAAGAGATAGAGGCTGAGTCAGACAGAGAAAAGGAGGTTGAGGGAGGGAATTTCAGAGCTCAGGGCCTCAGACAGCTGAAGGCATGACCTCCAATGGTGGAGTGACATTATGCTTGAGAAGCCAGAATTGGAGGAGTCAACAGAAATATGGAGGGGTTAGGAAAGAGAGTTTTACAGAGATAGGGAGAGATGTAGGATGGTTGAGTTTACAGAGATAGGGAGAGATTAGGATGGATGAGGTTACAGAGATAGGGACAGATGTAGGATGGATGAGGTTACAGAGATAAAAAATCACACAACACCAGGTTGCGTGATTTTTAACTTTGTACACGCCAGTCCAACACCGGCATCTCCAAATCATTACAGAGATAGGGAGAGATTAGGATGGATGAGGTTTCAGAGACAAGGAGAGGTGGAGGGGCTAACAGAGGTAGGGAGGGGTACGGGCCATGGTAGGATTTTAAAAGAAGGATGACATTTTCTATGATCATTGGGTGAACACTGGATTTGGACTTCGTTGGCTAGTCCAATACTTATTGCTCATTCTTAACTGCCCCTTGAACAGAGGGACTAGCTTGACCATTTCAGAGGGCAGTTATGATTCAGTCACCTCACTGTATGTCTGGAGTCACACGTAGCCCAGACCAAGTAAGGATGGCAGATTCCTTCCCAAAAGGGTATGAGTTATCCAAATAGGTTTTTACGATGTCAACAATAGATATGTTGTCACCTTTAGGTAAGCTTTATTAATTCACATTCGACTGTGTGCCATGGTTAGATTTAGAGCCAAGTCCCCAGTGCATTGTCTGGATTATTAATCTCCGTAACTGTGCCACTGTGATTCACCTCCCCTTGTCTGTTCTGATACAAAGCATGAGTTGCCTTCTTGCTGTCTCATTCTTGCAATCACTCCAGGTTATGATGATGGGCAGCAGTGAGACTGAAAGTGAGTGAGATTTCTCTCTCTCTCTCTCTGTCTGTCTCTCTCTCTCTGTCTCTCTCTCTCTCTCTATCTCTTGAGCTCCTGGATATGGTGAAGAAGCTGGAGGCTGTGGGAGTTGGGTTTGACAATGACGGCTCAAACAGGAGCTGTGTAGGGGGATGGTGACAAGCAGCTGTTAACACTCTTGAACACGCAGTCAATATGTTTGTGAGAGAGAGAAAACTGAAGATAATTTAACCCCATCACTTCCAGTCCTATGCTGCAAACGAATTATTTCTGCAAATAAACTGTGAGCAATTCTTTCTGTCAGTTTTTTAATTAGGTCACTCCCTCCTCCAGTCACGCCACTGAGGGACTGAATGGCCTGTGGGAGTGAGCCTGGACAGTCAATGGCAGCAAGGTTTTTGACAAAGAGTTACACTGCCATCATTATGAGGATGGAGTGTACTCAGGGTCACAGGTTCCAGCTATAGCTTGCATGTGACAGGCCAGGCTGACTCTTGCCTTCAGACTCTTGCATTAGCGCAGAAGGTTGCACGTGAAACTGGAGGATCTGCAGCTTGGGTTTTAATTCCTTCCCTTCCCTGCTGTTCCCCACCATGAGGAGTTTGCACTCCCAGCATCATGCCATCGCATGGTCAATTTAACACCATTTTGAGCAGTTGACCCTGAGTTCCTGATGAAGGGCTTTTGCCCGAAACGTCGATTTTCCTGCTCCTCAGATGCTGCCTGACCTGCTGTGCTTTTCCAGCACCACTCTAATCTAGACCCTGAGTTCCTCCCAGTCATAGAATCATAAAATCCCTACAATGTGGAAGCATTTGGCCCATTGAGTCAGCACCGAACCTCCGGAGAGCATCTTACCCAGACCCGATCCCCTCCCCACCCCAACCTTATTGTCTGCAACCCTACATTTCCCATGGCTAACCCACCTAGCTTGCACATCCCTGGACGCGATGGGACAATTTCCCATGGCCAATTCACCGTAACCTGCACATCCCTGGACGCGATGGGACAATTTCCCATGGCCAACCCACCCTAACCTATACATCCCTGGGCACTATGGGACAATTTCCCATGGCCAACCCACCCTAACCTATACATCCCTGGATGCTATGGGACAATTTCCCATTGCCAATCCACCCTAACCTGCACATCCCTGGACTCGATGGGACAATTTCCCATGGCCAACCCACCCTACCCTATACATCCTTGGGCACTATGGGACAATTTCCCATGGCCAACCCACCCTAACCTGCACATCCCTGAATGCTATGGGACAATTTCCCATGGCCAATCCACCCTAACCTGCACATCTTTGAACTGTGGAAGGAAACCCACACAGACACAGAGAGAATGTGCAGACTCCACACAGACAGTCACCTGAGGGTGAATTCGAACCTGGGTCCCTGGTGCTGTAAGGCTAACCATCATTAATGTCAATGCTGCTGGGCTTCAGGGAGAGATTGGAGTTTCTTTGAAGTATTGTCCTTCCCTGGAATGCTAGCTGTTTGAGAGAATGGGACTTGGCAAAGGAGACATTTCCCAGCTTCTGGACACAGTGGGTAGTCCATTGTTGTTGATGGTGAAGGACATTTGCCCTGGATACTTGACATGCTGACTTTGAGAAGGAGACTCGTGTTTGTTCGATGGGCCTCCCATTGAATGTGGAGCTGGTCATGGGGTCATTGATGGGGGTTGAAGGAGAATATCTCTCTCCTTGTCTAGTTTGTCCCTGATAAACAGTCATGATGGTGAGGGTGGACTGTGATGGTCTTTGTTGTCGCACACTGTCCTGGTTTGCAGATGTTGGAGCTGACACAGTTGATCCCGTGAGGGATCTACTGGTCAATGGTGGCCTTTGGAAATAGGAAGCTGCCGAGGAATGGGACATCTTCCAGAAGCTCTTCTTCAGTTGATAATGGAGGTGGAATATGTGAGTGACCAGGTGTGGGTTGAAATGGGTCCTTTTATCAGGAATATTCAGGGGCAGGCTGGGACTCCTGAAGGTAGCATTGAAGAGATCAAGAGTAGTTTGTGAATCTGGTGCAGAGTGAGTAACAACACTGCAGTTACCCACACCCTGTCGGTCAAGTGTGTGTCAATGGGACTGAATTCATTCATCACCCACAGCTGCATTCTCTAGCAAATGAAGGGGCTGCAGGGGGCAAACTCTGCCACCCCTCCTCACTGATACTGCATGGGGCAGAGTCTGACTCTCCCCCCCCTCACTGATACAGCATGGGGCAGAGTCTGACTCTCCCCCCCCTTCACTGATACTGCATGGGGCAGAGTCTGACTCTCCCCCCCCTTCACTGATACAGCATGGGGCAGAGTCTGACTCTCCCCCCCCCCCCCCTCACTGATACAGCATGGGGCAGAGTCTGACTCTCCCCCCCCCCTCACTGATACTGCATGGGGCAGAGTCTGACTCTCCCCCCCCTCACTGATACAGCATGGGGCAGAGTCTGACTCTCCCCCCCCTTCACTGATACTGCATGGGGCAGAGTCTGACTCTCCCCCCCCCCCCCCCCCTCACTGATACAGCATGGGGCAGAGTCTGACTCTCCCCCCCCTTCACTGATACAGCATGGGGCAGAGTCTGACTCTCCCCCCCCTTCACTGATACAGCATGGGGCAGAGTCTGACTCTCCCCCCCCCTTCACTGATACAGCATGGGGCAGAGTCTGACTCTCCCCCCCCCTCACTGATACAGCATGGGGCAGAGTCTGACTCTCCCCCCCCCCCTCACTGATACTGCATGGGGTAGAGTCTGACTCTCCCCCCCCCCTCACTGATACAGCATGGGGCAGAGTCTGACTCTCCCCCCCCTTCACTGATACAGCATGGGGCAGAGTCTGACTCTCCCCCCCCTTCACTGATACAGCATGGGGCAGAGTCTGACTCTCCCCCCCCCTTCACTGATACAGCATGGGGCAGAGTCTGACTCTCCCCCCCCTTCACTGATACAGCATGGGGCAGAGTCTGACTCTCCCCCCCCCCCCCCCTCACTGATACAGCATGGGGCAGAGTCTGACTCTCCCCCCCCTTCACTGATACAGCATGGGGCAGAGTCTGACTCTCCCCCCCCTTCACTGATACAGCATGGGGAAGAGTCTGACTCTCCCCCCCCTTCACTGATACAGCATGGGGCAGAGTCTGACTCTCCCCCCCCCCCCCCCCCCCCTCACTGATACAGCATGGGGCAGAGTCTGACTCTCCCCCCCCCCCTCACTGATACAGCATGGGGCAGAGTCTGACTCTCCCCCCCCTTCACTGATACAGCATGGGGCAGAGTCTGACTCACCCCCCCCCCTCACTGATACAGCATGGGGCAGAGTCTGACTCTCCCCCCCCTTCACTGATACAGCATGGGGCAGAGTCTGACTCTTCCCCCCCCCTCACTGATACAGCATGGGGCAGAGTCTGACTCTCCCCCCCCCCCCTCACTGATACTGCATGGGGTAGAGTCTGACTCTCCCCCCCCCTCACTGATACAGCATGGGGCAGAGTCTGACTCTCCCCCCCCCCCCCCTCACTGATACTGCATGGGGTAGAGTCTGACTCTCCCCCCCCTCACTGATACTGCATGGGGCAGAGTCTGACTCTCCCTCCCCCCCCTCACTGATACTGCATGGGGCAGAGTCTGACTTCCCCCCCACCCCCCCCCTCACTGATACTGCATGGGGCAGAGTCTGACTCCCCCCCCCCCCCCCCCACTGATACTGCATGGGGCAGAGTCTGACTCCCCCTCGTCTCCCCCCCCCCCTCACTGATACTGCATGGGCAGAGTCTGACTTCCCCCCCCCCCCCCCAATGATACTGCATAGGGCAGAGTCTGACTCTCCCTGTCTCCCCGTCCTACTCAGTGACACTGGCTTGAACTGTGAAAATTTGCAGAGCAGTCTGTCCACGGGGGATTGTGGGTGAACAAACTTCATTCTTGTTTCACCCCTCATTCTGTCTTTGGGACAGAGAGGTCTCTGAAACTAGGCACTCTCTGCTGAGGACATGCAGGGGCTGGGCCTCCTCCACCGCCGCTCCCTCACCACCCAACGCCTGGAGGAAGAACGCCTCATCTTCCGCCTCGGAACACTTCAACCCCAGGGCATCAATGTGGATTTCACCAGTTTGCTAATTTCCCCTTCCCCCCACCTCACCCCAGCTCCAACCTTCCAACTCAGCACCGTCCGCATGACCTGTCCTACCTGCCTATCTTCCTTCCCACCTATCCACTCCACCCTCCTCTCTGATCTATCACCTCCATCCCCACCCCCATTCATCTATTGTACTCTTTGCTACCAGCACCCCCCCTCCCCCATTTATCTTTCCACCCTGGATGCTCCCTGCTTCTATTCCTGATGAAGAATTTTGCCCGAAATGTTGATTTTCCTGCTCCTCGGATGCTGCCTGACCTGCTGTGCTTTTCCAGCATCACTCTGATCCTGACTCTAATCACCAGCATCTGCAGTACCCACCTCCGCCTAGTGTTACCACTTTACAGATGGGAAAACATGTGCCCCCGATGGGTGGGAGGGGGGAGTGTGGGAGTGGGTTATTTCCTGGGGTTTTTTAGAGGAGGGGATGTGTGGTTTGCCTACCACCAGCAGAGGAATTTTACCACCCTCGTGTACTTAAAACAAAACCATTGAAAACAAGCCTGTTGCTGCTATTATCACAAAATAATGGGCCCTGCTACTCCCTCGTCACTCAGCAAATGTTTTGTGTATTTAGGAGAAGACATTTGAGTAAACGCTGTGGAGAAAGCCAACCTCCCGTTCTCTGTTCTATCGTTGGGAAAGATCTCCCTCAATTCATCAGGTTTCAAGCAAATGGCCCCAACCTCCAATGATGGACCTTTAACCAGAAAGACATGAGCAGCCTCTACTGGAGGAACTTGGCACTGCATTAACTTCCTGACTATCCCTGAAGCAATTCTGAATCAAGCTCTGGTCTCCTCCTGAGGCAAAACATATCGTGACAATTTTAGAGACGCTATAAACCCACCCTCCAAATAATGCCCCTCAGTAAAAATATCCTCAATAACCTCCTCTATAACCCCTGCTCTCTATGACGTCCCCTCAGAATGTTTAATAGATCCATCTTCAGATGTAGAATGAGGCAGCAAAACACTTTCAGAGATTTGCCAGGGCTTTACTGTAAATGCACCAGTTACCGCCTTACCCTGTTCAGAAACCAACCTCCATTTTTTTTTAAATAAACCAGATTCCTAAGCACGAAGACTGCCCACCAGGGCCACTATAACCATAAGCAAAATCACAGAAGCAGGCCATTCAACCCATCAAGTGCACGCCAACCCTCGAAAGAGCATTTCACGCAGACCCACCAGAATGCCCCCATCCCTATCCTATCCTATCCCAGCATTTCCCATGGCTAATTCACCCTAACCTGCTCATCTTTAGACTGTGGGAGAAAATCCACACATGCATGGGGAGAACCTGTCAACTCTACACAGAGGGTCACCTGAGAATGGAATTGAACCAGGTCCCTGCCGCTGTGAGGCAACAGTGCTTCCCACTGAGCCACTGTGCTACCAGGTACCAAAAGGGAGAAGCTTGCTTTGGATTGGGGGTTAGTAAATCCAATTGGTATTTCAGGGGAAATAATGGCCCTAACCCTAGCCGCCTCCCCCCCATCCCAAATGTTCCAAGCTCTTTTTAATATTTTCTACTTCAGCCTGTTCAAAGATGTGATTAGACACTCCTGGAGCAGGTGGAACTAGAACCTGGAGCTCCTGATGTTGTTTGAAGTAGTTTATAGACATAACGATAGATAATTTTAATATCACTGTTAAAGCATACCTGGAGCAGGTAGGAATTGAACCCAAGTCTCCTGGCCTAGAAGTAAGGACACTATCATTGGGCCACAGGAGTTACCACCTCACCAGGTTCCCAGGGCTTCAATATAAAACCCAAGGAGCATTTCCTGCTCTCAGTGAACACTGCCTGTTCTGGTTCATCCATAAGGGTACCTGCATTTCTAACACTGACATATAAATCTCCTCTACAAAACCTCACTCTCTATTACATGCTCTCAATTAGCCTGCTCTGTTAACTCTGCTCTCTCTCCTCCTGTCGTGCCTGCATGATCTGCTATCATGGTCCGTCCCTCATCTGTTTGCACACCTATCCTCACACATGGACTGTACCTCATCTGCACCCACTCACAGAGTCATAGAGCTGTATAGCACAGAAACAGACCCTTCAGTCCATGCCAACCAGTTATCCCAATCTAATCTAGTCCCATTTGCCAGCACTTGGCTCATATCCTTCTAAACCATTCCTATTCATATATCCATCCAGATGCCTTTTAAATATTGTAACTGTACAGCCTCCATTACTTCCTCTGGCACTTCATTCCATGCATGCAACACCCGTGATTTTATAAACCTCATGATTTTATAAACCTCTATAAGGTCACCCTTCAGCCTCCGATGCTCCAGGGAAAACAGCCACAACCTATTCAGCCTCTCGCTGTAGCTCAAATCCTCCAACCCTGGCAACATCCTTGTAAATCTTTTCTGAACCCTTTCAAGGTTTACAAAATCCTTCCTATAGGAGGGAGTTGCGCACAATATTCCAAAAGCAGCAAAGGACCCAGCAATCACTTCTCTAGCTTCCCACAGAGTTCTAGGGCACACCTGATTAGGTCCTGGGGATTTATCTACTTTTATGCATTTTAAGACATCCGGCACATCCTCTCCTGTAATATGGACATTTTTCAAGATGTCACCATCTACGTCCTCATATTCTATAGCTTCCATGTCCTTCTCCACAGTAAACAGTGATGCAAAATACTAGTCTTCCCTCCCAGCTCCTGCAATTCCACACATAGGCTGCCTTGCTGATCTTTGAGGGGCCCTATTCTCTCCCTGGTTACCCTTTTGTCCTTAATGTATTTATAAAATCCCTTTGGATCTTTGGCATCCATCATCTAAATACCCCCAGATTGAGCCCCCTTCCTACTGCTCTCCTCTTCACCCTGCAGCTCTTCCAGGGATTTCTGATTGTCACTTTTTTAGAGTTCTTTTTGTTCTTGTAATTTCTAATTTGGTCCTGTCTTCCATGCTCTATCTGTTGAACTTTAGACATCTACCTCAGCACACTCAGTCCTCTATTTCCCTCCGCAGGCCTGTATTTTTCTTTCACCAACAGTTCACAGTCTTGTCATATAACTTTCTCATTAGGATCACTGTTGGAATATTGCGTGCAATTCTGGTCTCCTTCCTATCGGAAAGATGTTGTGAAACTTGAAAGGGTTCAGGAAAGATTTACAAAGACATTGCCAGGGTTGGAGGATCTGAGCTATAGGGAGAGGCTGAACAGGCTGGGGCTGTTTTCCCTGGAGCGTCAGAGACTGAGGGGTGACCTTATAGAGGTTTACAAAATTATGAGGGGCATGGATAGGATAAATGGACAAAGTCTTTTCCCTGGGGTCGGTGAGTCCAGAACTAGAGGGCATAGGTTTAGGGTGAGAGGGGAAAGATATAAAAGAGACCTAAGGGACAACTTTTTCACACAGAGGGTGGTACGTCTATGGAATGAGCTGCCAGAGGAAGTGGTGGAGGCTGGTACAATTGCAACATTTAAGAGGCATTTGGATGGGTATATGAATAGGAAGGGTTTGGAGGGATATGGGCCGGGTGCTGGCAGGTGGGACTAGATTGAGTTGGGGTATCTGGTCGGCATGGACGGGTTGGACCAAAGGGTCTGTTTCCGTGCTGTACATCTCTGAGATTCTATCACATCTGCTTGTCCCTCTCCTAGCCGGATGTTCGCTGTTTGGTCCCAGTTTCAATCCAGCAGGATTTATAGAAGGGTGTTACAGAGAGTAGGGATTATCGAGGGGGTTATAGAGAGCAGGGTGTATAGAGGGGTGTTAGAGACAGCAGAGTTTATAGAGGGGATTATAGAGAGCAGGGTTTATAGAGGGGGTTACAGAAGCAGGGTTTATAGAGAAGTATTACAGAGAGCAGGGTTCATAGAGGAGTTGTAGAGTACAGGGTTTATAGAGGGGGTTACAGAGATCAGGGTTTATAGAGGGGGTAATAGAGAGCAGGATTTATCAAGGGGTGTTACAGAGAGCAGGGTTTTTAGAGGGGGTTATAGAGAGCAGGGTTTGTAGAGGTGTGTTACAGAGAGCAGTGTTTATGGGGTTATAGAGAGCAGAGTTTATAGAGGGGATTACAGAGAGCAGGCTTTATGGAGGGGTGTTACAGAGAGCAGGGTTTATAGAGGGGGTTATGGAGAGCAGGGTTTATAGAGGGGGTTGTAGAGAGCAGGGTTTATAAAGGCAGTTCTGGAGAGCAGGGTTTATAGAGGGGTGTTACAGAGAGCAGGGTTTGTAGAGGGGGTTACAGAGAGCGGGTTTTACAGAGGGGTGGAACAGAGAGCAGGGTTTATAGAGGGGGCTATAGAGAACAGTGTGTATAGAGCGGGGTCATAGAGAGCAGGGTTTATAGAGGGGGTTACAGAGAGCAGGTTTTGTAGAGGGGTGTTACAGAGAACAGGGTTTATAGCGGGGGTTATAGAGAGCCGGGTTTATAGAGGTGGTTATAGAGAGCAGGGTTTATAGAGGGGATTATAGAGAGCAGGATTTATGGAGGGGTGTTACAGAGAGCAGGGTTAAGAGGGGTTATGGAGAGCAGGGTTTATCGAGGGGGTTATAGATAGCAGGGTTTATAGAGGGGGTTGTAGAGAGCAGGGTTTATAGAGGGGGCTACAGAGAGCAGGGTTTATAGAGGGGGCTACAGAGAGCAGGGTACATTTGAGTATTACAGAGAGCAGTGATTATAGATGCGGATATAGAGACCAGGGTTTATAGAGGGGATTATAGAGAGCAGATTTTATAGAGGGCATTATAGAGAGCAGGGTTTACAGAGGGGTTATAGAGCAGGGTTTATAGAGAGGGTTATGGAAGGGGTTATAGAGAACAGGGTTTATCGTGAGGGTTATAGAGGGGATTATAGAAAGCAGGGTTTATAGAGAGGTTATAGAGAGCAGGGTTTATGGAGGCGTGTTACAGAGAGCAGGGTTTATAGAGGATTATAGAGAGCAGGGTTTGTAGAGGGGGTTATAGAGAGGAGTGTTTATAGAGAGGGTTATAGAGGGGATTATAGAGAGCAGGGTTTATAGAGGGAGTTACAGAGAGCAGGGTTTATAGAAGGGATTATCGAGAGCTGGGTTTATAGAGGGGGTTATAGAGAGAAGGGTTTATAGAGGGGATTATAGAGAGCAGGGATTATAGAGGGGGTAATAGAGAGCAGGGTTTGTAGAGGGGGTTATAGAGAGCATGGTTTATAGAGGTAGTTGTAGAGAGCAGGATTTATAGAGGGGTGTTACAGAGAGCAGGGTTTATAGGTGGGATTATAGAGAGCAGGGATTATAGAGGTGGTTATAGAGAGCAGGGTTTATAGAGGGGGTTTTAGAGAGCAGGGTTTATAGTGGGGATTATAGAGAGCAGGCTTTATAGAGGGGTGTTACAGAGAGCAGGGTTTATAGAGGCAATTATAGAGAGCAGAATTTATGGAGGAGTGTTACAGAGAGCAGGTTTGAGTGCGGATTATAGAGAGCAGGGTATATCGAGGGGTGTTACAGAGAGCAGGGTTTATAGAGGCGATTATAGAGAGCAGGATTTATGGAGGGGTGTTACAGAGAGCAGGTTTGAGTGCGGATTATAGAGAGCAGGGTATATCGAAGGGGTTATAGAGAGCAGAGTTTATAGAGGGGTTTGTAGAGAGCAGGGTTTATATAGGGGGCTACAGAGAGCATGGTTTATAGAGGGGGCTACAGAGAGCAGGGTTTATAGAGGGGGCTACAGAGAGCAGGGTTTATAGAGGGGGCTATAGAGAGCAGGGTTTATAGAGGGGGCTACAGAGAGCAGGGTTCATTTGAGTATTACGGAGAGCAGTGATTATAGATGCGGATATAGAGACCAGGGTTTATAGAGGGGATTATAGAGAGCAGAATTTATAGAGGGCATTATAGAGAGCAGTTTATAAAGGGGTTATAGAGCAGGGTTTATAGAGAGGTTTATGGAAGGGGTTATAGAGAACAGGGTTTATCGTGAGGATTATAGAGGGGATTATAGAAAGGAGGGTTAATAGAGAGGTTATAGAGAGCAGGGTTTATAGAGGCGTGTTACAGAGAGCAGGGTTTATAGAGGGGTTATACAGAGAAGGGTTTATAGAGGGGGTTATCGAGAGCAGGGTTTATAGAGGATTATAGAGAGCAGGGTTTGTAGAGGGGGTTATAGAGAGGAGTGTTTATAGAGAGGGTTATAGAGGGGATTATAGAGAGCAGTGTTTATAGAGGGAGTTACAGAGAGCAGGGTTTATAGAAGGGATTATCGAGAGCTGGGTTTATAGAGGGGGTTATAGAGAGGAGTGTTTATAGAGGGGATTATAGAGAGCAGGGATTATAGAGGGGGTAATAGAGAGCAGGGTTTGTAGAGGGGGTTATAGAGAGCAGGGTTTATAGCGGGGGTTGTAGAGAGCAGGATTTATAGAGGGGTGTTACAGAGAGCAGGGTTTATAGAGGGGGTTACAGAGAGCAGGGTTTATAGAGGGGTGTTACAGAGAGCAGGGTTTATAGGTGGGATTCTCGAGAGCAGGGATTATAGAGGTGGTTATAGAGAGCAGGGTTTATAGAGGGGGTTTTAGAGAGCAGGGTTTATAGAGGGGATTATAGAGATCAGGGCTTATAGAGGGGATTATAGAGAGCAGGCTTTATAGAGGGGTGTTACAGAGAGCAGGGTTTATAGAGGGGATTATAGAGAGCAGGATTTATGGAGGGGTGTTACAGAGAGCAGGGTTTATAGAGGCGATTATAGAGAGCAGGATTTATGGAGGGGTGTTACAGAGAGCAGGTTTGAGTGCGGATTATAGAGAGCAGGGTATATCGAGGGGGTTATAGAGAGCAGAGTTTATAGAGTGGTTTGTAGAGAGCAGGATTTATAGAGGCAATTATAGAGAGCAGGATTTATGGAGGGGTGTTACAGAGAGCAGATCTGAGTGCGGATTATGAAGAGCAGGGTATATTGGGGGGGTTATAGGGAGCAGAGTTTATAGAAGGGTTTGTAGAGAGCAGGGTTTATAGCGGGGTGTTACAGAGAGCAGGGTATATTGGGGTGTTACAGAGATCAGGGTTAAAATAGGGGATTATAGAGAGCAGGTTTATAGAGGGGATTATAGAGAGCAGAATTTATAGAGGGCATTATAGAGAGCAGGGTTAATTGAGGGGGTTACAGAGAGCAGGGTTTATAGAGGAGGTTATAGAGCAGGGTTTATGGAAAGGGTTATGGAAGGGGTGATCGAGAGCAGGGTTTATAGTGAGAGTTATAGAGGAGATTATAGAAGCAGGGTTTATAGAGAGGTTATAGAGAGTAGGGTTATAGAGGAGTTATAGAGAGAAGGGTTTATAGAGATCGTTATAGAGAGCAGGGTTTATAGATGCGGTTATAGAGACCAGGGTTTATAGAGGGGTTTATAGAGAGCGGGTTTATAGAGGGGATTATAGAGAGCAGGGTTTATAGAGGGGATTATAGAGAGTAGGGTTTATAGAGGAGTGTTACAGAGAGCAGGGTTTATAGAGGATTATAGAGAGCAGGGTTTGTAGAGGGGGTTTCAGAGAGCAGGGTTTATAGAGGTGGTTATAGAGAGCAGTATTTATAGAGAGGGTTATAGAGGGGATTATAGAGAGCAGGGTTTACAGAGGGAGTTACAGAGAGCAGGGTTTATAGAAGAGATTATCGAGAACTGGGTTTATAGAGGGTGTTATAGAGAGCAGGGTTTACAGACGGGGTTATGTAGGGGGTTATAGAGAGCAGGGTTTATAGAGGGGGTTACAAAGAGCAGGGTTGAGAGAGGTGTTACAGAGAGTAGGGATTATCGAGGGGATTATAGAGAGCAGGGTTTATAGAGGGGTGTTACAGAGAGAAGGGTTTATAGAGGGGATTATAGAGAGCAGGGTTTATAGAGGGGGTTGTAGAGAGCTGGGTTTATAGAGGGCGTTATAGAGAGCTGGGTTTATAGAGGGCGTTATAGAGAGCTGGGTTTATAGAGGGCATTATAGAGAGCAGGGATTATAGAGTGGGTTATAGAGGAGAGTTTATAGAGGGGTGTTACAGAGAGCAGGGTTTATAGAGGGGGTTTTTGGAGAGCAGGGTTTATAGAGGCGGTCCAAGAGAGCAGGGTTTATAGTGGGGTTAATAGAGAGCAGGGTTTATAGAGGGGTGTGACAGAGAGCAGGGTTTATAGAGGGGTGTTACAGAGAGCTGGGTTTATAGAGAGGTTAGAGGGAGCACGGTTTATAGAGGGGGTTATAGAGAGCTGGGTTTATAGAGGGGTTAGAGAGAGCAGGGTTTATATAGGGAGTTATGGAATGGGTTATAGAGAGCAGGGTTTATAGAGGGGTGTTACAGAGAGCTGGGTTTATAGAGGGGTATTACAGAGAGCAGGGTTTATAGAGGGGATTGTTGAGAGCAGGGTTTATATAGGGACATTACAGAGAGCAGAGTGTATAGAGGGGTGTTACAGAGAGCAGGGTGTATAGAGGGGGTTATGGAGAGCAGGGTTTATAGAGGGGGTTGTAGAGAGCAGGGTTTATAAAGGCCGTTCTGGAGAGCAGGGTTTATAGAGGGGCGTTACAGAGAGCAGGGTTTATAGAGGGGATTATAAAGAGCAGGGTTTATGGAGGGCGTTACAGAGAGCACGGTTTATAGAGGGGGTTATAGAGAGCAGGGTTTATAAAGGCGGTTCTGGAGAGCAGGGTTTATAGAGGGGCGTTACAGAGAGCAGGGTTTATAGAGGGGATTATAAAGAGCAGGGTTTATGGAGGGCGTTACAGAGAGCACGGTTTATAGAGGGGGTTATAGAGAGCAAGGTTTATAGAGGCGGTCATAGAGAACAGGGTTGATTGCGGGAGTAATAGAGAGCAAGGTTTATAGAGGGTTGTGACAGAGAGCTGGGTTTATAGAGGGGTGTGACAGAGAGCTGGGTTAATAGAGGGGTGTGACAGAGAGCTGGGTTTATAGACGGGTGTGACAGAGAGCTGGGTTAATAGAGGCGTGTGACAGAGAGCTGGGTTTATAGAGGAGTTAGAAGGAGCAGGGTTTATAGAGGGGGTTACAGAGAGCACGGTTTATAGATGGGGTCATAGAGGGGGTTATAGAGAGCAGGGTTTATATAGGGGATTGTAGAGAGCGGGGTTTATAGAGGGGCGTTACAGAGAGCAGTGTGTATAGAGGGGGTTATAGAGAGCAGGTTTATAGAGGGGATTATAGATAGCAGGGTTTATAGAGGGGTGTTACAGAGAGCTGAGTTTATAGAGGGGTATTACCGAGAGCAGGGTTTATAGAGGGGAATATAGAGAGCAGGGTTTATACAGGGGGTTGTAGAGCGCTGGGTTAATAGAGGGGGTTATAGAGATCAGGATTTATAGAGAGCAGGGTTTATAGAGAGCAGGGTTTATAGAGGGGGTTGTAGAGAGCACGGTTTATAGAGGGGGTTATAGAGAGGATTATAGAGAGCAGGGTTTTTAGACGGGTGTTGCAGAGAGCAGTGTTTATAGAGGGGTATTACATAGGGCAGGGTTTATAGAAGGGGTTATAGAGAGCTGGGTTTATAGAGGTGGTTATAGAGAGCAGGGTTTATTGAGGGGGCTATAGAGAGCAGGGTTTATAGAGGGGATTATAGAGAGCAGGGTTTTTCGAGGGAGTTATAGAGCACAGGGTTTATAGCGGGGGTAATAGAGGGCAAGGTTTATAGAGGGGTGTTACAGAGAGCAGGGTTTATAGAGGGGTGTTACAGAGTGCAGGGTTTTATTGAGGGGTGTTACAGAGAGCTGGATTTATAGAGGGGTGTTACAGAGAGCAGGGTTGAGAGGTGTGTTACAGAGAGCAGGGATTATAGAGGGGATTATAGAAAGCAGGGTTTATAGAGGGGTGTTACAGAGAGCTGGGTTTTATTGAGGGGTGTTACAGAGAGCAGGGTTTGTAGAGGGGATTGTAGAGAGCAGGGTATATAGAGGAGGTTGTTGAGAGCACGGTTTATAGAGGGGGTATAGAGAGTTGGGTTTATAGAGGGGGTTATAGAGAGCTGGGTTTATAGAGGGGGTTATAGAGGGGATTATAGAGAACAGGGTTCATAGAAGGGATTATAGAGAGCAGGGTTTATTTCAAGGGTTACAGAGCAGGGCTTATAGAGGGGTAATAGAGAGCAGTGTTTATAGAGGGAGTTCTAGAGAGCAGGGTTTATTGAGGGGTTTATAGAGAGCAGGGTTTATAGAGGGGTAATAGAGAGCAGGGTTTATAGAGGGAGTTCTAGAGAGCAGGGTTTATTGAGGGGTTTATAGAGAGCAGGTTTTATAGAGGGGTATTACATAGAGCAGGGTTTGTAGAGGGGGTTAAAGAGAGCAGGGTTTATAGAGAGGCGTTACAAGAGCAGAGTTTATAGAAGGGTGTTACAGTGCGCAGGATGTATAGAGAACAGAGTTTATAGAGGGGGTTGTAGAGAGCAGGGTTTATACAGGGGATTATCGAGAGCAAGTTTATAGAGGGGTGTTACAGAGAGCAAGGCTTATGGAGGGCGTTATAGAGAGCAGGGATTATAGAGTGGGTTATAGAGGAGGGTTTATAGAGGGGTGTTACAGAGAGCAGGGTTTATAGAGGCGTGTTACAGAGAGCAGGGTTTATAGAGGGGATTATGGAGAGCAGGGTTTATAGAGAGGGTAATAGAGAGCAAGGTTTATAGAGAGGGTTGCAGAGAGCAGGGTTTATAGAGGAGGTTATAGAGAGAAGGGTTTATAGAGGGGATTACAGAGAGCAGGGTTTATAGAGGAGTATTACATAGAACAGGGTTTATAGAGGGGGCTATAGAGAGCGGGGTTTCTAGAGGGGCGTTACAGAGAGCAGGGTTGAGAGGGGTGTTACAGAGAGCAGCGTTTATCGAAAGGATTATAGAGAGCAGGGTGTATAGAGGGGGATATACAGAACAGAGTTTATAGAAGGGGTTACAGAGAGCAGGGTTTATAGAGGCGGTTATAGAGAGCAGGGTTTATAGAAGGCGTTATAGAGAGCAGTGGCTATAGAGGGGGTTTTGGACAGCAGGGTTTATAGACGGGTGTTACAGAGAGCAGTGTTTATAGAGGGATTTTACAGAGAGCAGGGTTTATAGAGGGGGTTATAGACAGCAGGGTTTTTAGAGGAGTATTACATAGAGCAGGGTTTGTAGAGGGGGCAATAGCGAGCAGGGTTTATAGAGGGGCATTACAGAGAGCAGGGTTTATAGAGGGGCGTTACAGAGAGCAGGGTTTGTAGAGGGGATTGTAGAGAGCAGGGTATATAGAGGGACGTGACAGGGAGCAGGGTGTATAGAGGGGGATATAGAGAACAAAATTTATAGAGGGGATTACAGAGAGCAGGGTTTATAGAGGCGGTTATAGAGAGCAGGGTTTATAGAGGGCGTTATAGAGAGCAGTGGCTAAAGAGGGGGTTTTAGACACAGGGTTTATGGACGGGTGTTACAGACAGCAGTATTTATAGAGGGGTGTTACAGAGAGCAGGGTTTCTAGAGGGGACTATAGAGAGCAGGGTTTATAGAGGGAGTTATAGAGAGCAGGTCTTTATAGATGGGGTTATAGAGAGCAGAGTTCATAGAGGGAGTTATAGAGAGCATGGTTTATAGAGGCAGTTATAGAGAGCAGGGTTTACAGAGAGGTTTATAGAGGGGGCTATAGAGAGCAGCGTTTATAGATGGGGTTGTACAGAGCAGTGTTTAAAAAGAGCAGAGTTTATGGAGGGGGTTATAGAGAGCAGGGTTTTTCGAGGGAGTTATAGAACACAGGGTTTGTAGCGGGGGTAATAGAGGGCAAGGTTTATAGAGGTGTGTTACAGAGAGCAGGGTTTATAGAGGGATGTTACAGAGAGCTGGGTGTATAGAGGGGATTGTAGAGAGCAGGGTTTATAGAGGGAGTTATAGAGAGTAGGGTTTATAGAGGGGGATATAGAGAACAGAGTTTATAGAGGGGGTTATAGAGAGCAGGGTTTATAGAGGGGATTGTAGAGAGCAGGGTTTATATATGGGCGTTACAGAGAGCAGGGTGTATAGAGGGGGATATAGTGAACAGAGTTTATAGAGGGGGTTATAGAGAGCAGGGTTTATAGAGGGGATTATTAAGAGCAAGTTTATAGAGGGGTGTTACAGAGAGCAGGGTTTATAGAGGGATGTTACAGAGAGCTGGGTGTATAGAGGGGATTGTAGAGAGCAGGAGAAAGTGAGGTCTGCAGATGCTGGAGATCAAAGTTGAAACTTTATTGCTGGAACAGCACAGCAGGTCAGGCAGCATCCAGGAACAGGAGATTCGACGTTTCGGGCACAGGCCCTTCTTCAGGAATGAGCAGAGAGTGTTCAGCAGGAGAAGATAAAAGGTAGGGAGGAGGGACTTGGAGGAGGGGAGTTGAAAATGTGATAGGTGGAAAGAGGTCAAGGTGAGGGTGATAGGTCGGAGTAGGATGGAGGCGGAGAGGTCAAGAAGAAGACTGCAGGTCAGGAAGGCGGTGCCGGGCTGGAGGGATCCGGCTGAGACAAGGTGGGGGGAGGGGGGATGAAGAAACTGGTGAAGTCCAAGTTCATCCCCTGCGGTTGGAGGGTTCCCAGTCGGAAGATAAGACGCTCCTCCTCCGACCGTCGGGTTGTTGTGGTTTGGCGGTGGATGAGTCCAATGACCTGCATATCCTCGGTGGAGTGGGAGGGGGAGTTGAAATGCTGTGCCACAGGTTGGTTGGGTTGGTTCGTCCGGGTGGCCCAGAGGTGCTCTCTGAATCGCTCCGCAAGTAGGCGGCCTGTCTCCCCAATATAGAGGAGGCCACACCGGCTGCAGCGGATGCAGTAGATGATGTGGGTGGAGGTGCAGGTGAATCTGTGGCGGATATGGAAGTTTCCTTTGGGGCCTTGGAGAGAAGTGAGGGGGGAGGTGTGGGCGCAAGTGTTGCACCTCCTGCGGTTGCAAGGGAAGGTGCCGGGAGTGGAGCTTGGGTCGGTGGGGGGTGTGGATCTGACAAGGGAGTCGCGGAGGGAGTGGTCTCTACGGAAAGCTGATAGGGGAGGGGAGGGAAATATATCCTTGGTGCTGGGGTCTGTTTGGAGGTGGCGGAAGTGACGGCGGATGATGCGCTGTACATGGAGATTGGTGGGGTGGTAGGTGAGGACCAGTGGGGTTCTGTCCTGGTGGCGGTTGGAGGGGCGGGGCTCAAGGGCGGAGGTGCGGGAAGTGGAGGAGATGCGGTGGAGGGCACCGTCGACCACGTCGGGGGGGAAATTGCGGTCCTTGAAGAAGGAGGCCATCTGTGTTGTACGTATTTTGAACTGGTCCTCCTGGGAGCAGATGCGGCGGAGACGAAGGAATTGGGAGAATGGGATGGCGTTTTTACAGGGGGCAGGATGGGAGGAGGTGTAGTCCAGGTAGCTGTGGGAGTCGGTTGGTTTGTAGTAGATGTCCGTGTTGATTCGGTCGCCTGAGATAGAAACAGAAAGGTCTAGGAAGGGGAGGGAGGAGTCCGAGACTGTCCAGGTGAATTTGAGGCCGGGGTGGAAGGTGTTAGTGTAGTGGATGAACTGTTCAACCTCCTCGTGGGAGCACGAGGTAGCGCCGATACAGTCATCAATGTAGCGAAGAAAAAGATGGGGGGTGGGGCCAGTGTAGTTGCAGAAGATGGATTGTTCCACATACCCTACGAAGAGGCAGGCATAGCTGGGGCCCATGCGGGTGCCCATGGCTACTCCTTTTGTTTGGAGAAAGTGGGAGGATTGGAAAGAAAAGTTGTTCAGGGTGAGGACCAGTTCGGACAGTCGAAGGAGGGTGTCGGTGGAAGGGTACTGGGTGGTACGGCGGGAAAGGAAGAAGCGGAGTGCTTTGAGTCCTTCGTGATGGGGGATGGAGGTGTACATTGTAGAGAGCAGGGTTTATAGAGGGAGTTATAGAGAGTAGGGTTTATAGAGGGGGATATAGAGAGCAGGGTTTATAGAGGGGTGCTACAGAGAGCAGTGTTTATAGAGGGGGTTATAGAGGAGGGTTTATAGAGGGATGTTACAGAGAGCAGGGTTTATGGAGGGGATTATGGAGAGCAGTGTTTATAGAGGGGGTTCTAGAGAGCAGGGTTTATAGAGGGGGATAAGGAGCGCAGGGTTTATAGAGGGGTTTATAGAGAGCAGGGTTTATGGAGGGAGTTATGGAGGAGGTTTCAGAGAGCAGGGTTTATAGAGGTGGTTATAGAGGGGGTTATAGAGAGCAGGGTTTATAGAGGGGTATTACATAGAGCAGGGTTTATAGAGGGGGTTACAGAGTGCAGAGTTTATAGAGGGGTATTACATAGAGCAGGGTTTGTAGAGTGGGTTATAGAGAGCAGGGTTTATAGAGGGGTATTACGTAGAGCAGGGTTTATAGACGGGGTTACAAAGAGCAGAGTTTATAGAGGGGCGTTACAGAGAGCAGGGTTTATCGAGGGGATTATTGAGAGCAGGGTTTATAGAAGGGTCTTACAGAGAGCTGGGTGTAAAGAGGGGGATATAGAGAGCAGAGTTTATAGATGTGGTTATCGAGAGCAGGGTTTATAGAGAGGGTTATAGAGGGGGTTATAGAGAGCAGGGTTTATAGAGGGGATTATCAAGAGCAGGGTTTATAGAGGAGTGTTACAGAGAGCAGGGTTTATAGAGGGGGTTATAGAGGAGGGTTCATAGAGGGGTGTCACAGAGAGCAGGGGTTATAGAGGAGGTTATTGAGAGCAGGGTTTATAGAGGGCATTATAGAGAGCAGGGTTTATAGCGGGGGAAATAGATAGCAAGGTTTATAGAGGGGGTTACAGACAGCAGAGTTTATAGAGCGGTGTTATAGAGAGCAGGGTTTGTAGAGGGGGTTATAAACCACATGTTTTAAAGAGGGGTGTGACAGAGAGCAGGGTTTATAGAGGGGTGTTACAGATATCAGGGTTTATAGTGGGGGTTATAGAGTGCAGGGTTTATAGAGGGGTATTACATAGAGCAGGGTTTATAGAGGGGGTTACAGAGAGCAGAGTTTATAGAGGGGTATTACATAGAGCAGGGTTTATAGAGGGGGTTATAGAGAGCAGGGTTTATCGAGGTGGTTATAGAGAGCAGGGTTTATAGAAGTGGTTATAGAGAGCAGCGTTTATAGAGAGTAGGGTTTATAGAGGGGGTAATAGAGAGCTGGGTTTATAGAGGTGGTTATAGAGAGCAGGGTTTATGCAGAGGGTTATAGAGAGCAGGGTTTATCGAGGGGGTTATAGAGAGCTGGGTTTATAGAACTGGTTATAGAGAGCAGCGCTTATAAAGAGTAAAGTTTATAGAGGGGGTAATAGAGAGCAGAGTTTATGGAGGGGGTTACAGAGTGTAGGGTTTATAGAGTGGGTTATAGAGAGCAGGGTTCATAGAGAGCAGGGTTTATAGAGCGGTTTACAGAGAGCTGTGTTTATAGAGGGGGTTATAGAGAGCTGGGTTTATAGAGGTGGTTATAGAGAGCAGGGTTTATGCAGAGGGTTATAGAGAGTAGGGTTTATCGAGGGGGTTATAGAGAGCTGGGTTTATAGAAGTGGTTGTAGAGAGCAGCGTTTATAAAGAGTAGAGTTTATAGAGGGGGTAATAGAGAGCAGGGTTTATGGAGGGGGTTACAGAGTGTAGGGTTTATAGAGGGGGTTATAGAGATCAGGGTTTATAGAGGGGGTTATAGAGAGCAGAGTTTACAGTGGGGGGTTAAAGAGAGCATGGTTTATAGAGGCACTTATAGAGAGCAGGGTTTATAGCGGAGTTTATAGAGAGCAGGGTTTATAGAGGGGATTATAGAGAGCAGGGCTTATAGAGGGTATTATAGAGAGCAGGGTTTATGGAGGGGTTTACAGAGAGCTGGGTTTATAGAGGGGTATTACAGAGAGCAGGTGTTGAGAGAGGAGGTTATAGAGAGCTGGGTTTATAGAGGCAGTTATAAAGAGCAGGATTTTTAGAGGGAGTTATAGAGAGCATGCTTTATAGAGGCAGTTATAAAGAGCAGGGTTTATAGACGGGTTATAGAGAGCATGCTTTATAGAGGCAGTTATAGAGAGCAGGGTTTATAGACGGGTTATAGAGAGCAGGGATTATAGAGCGGTTTATAGAGAGCAGTGTTTATAGAGCGGTTTATAGAGAGCAGTGTTTATAGAGGGGGTTATAGAGAGCTGGGTTTATAGAGGTGGTTATAGAGAGCAGGGTTTATAGAGGGGGTTATAGAGAGCTGGGTTTATAGAGGTGGTTATAGAGAGCAGGGTTTATACAGAGGGTTATAGAGAGCAGGGTTTATCGAGGGGGTTATAGAGAGCTGGGTTTATAGAGGGGCTTTACAGAGAGTAGGGTTTATAGAGTGGATTATAGAGAGCAGGGTTTATAGAGGGGGTTACAGAGAGCAGGGTTTATAGAGGAGCTTTACAGAGAGTAGGGTTTATAGAGTGGATTATAGAGAGCAGGATTTATAGAGGGGGTTACAGAGAGTAGGGTTTATAGAGTGGATTATAGAGAGCAGGGTTTATAGAGGGGGTTACAGAGAGCAGGGTTTATAGAGGGGGTTATAGAGAGCTGGGTTTATAGAGGGGGTTACAGAGAGCAGGGTTTATAGAGGGGGTTACAGAGAGCAGGGTTTATAGAGGGGGTTACAGAGAGCAGGGTTTATAGAGGGGGTTACAGAGAGCAGGGTTTATAGAGGGGGTTACAGAGAGCAGGGTTTATAGAGGGGGTTACAGAGAGCAGGGTTTATAGAGGGGATTATAGAGAGCAGTGTTTATAGAGTGGATTATAGAGAGCAGGGTTTATAGAGTGGATTATAGAGAGCAGGGTTTATAGAGGGGGTTACAGAGAGCAGTGTTTATAGAGGGGGTTACAGAGAGCAGGGTTTATAGAGGGGGTTACAGAGAGCAGAGTTTATAGAGGTGGTTACAGAGAGCAGGGTTTATAGAGGGGGTTACAGAGAGCAGGGTTTATAGAGGGGGTTACAGAGAGCAGGGTTTATAGAGGTGGTTACAGAGAGCAGGGTTTATAGAGGGGATTATAGAGAGTAGGGTTTATAGAGGGGGTTACAGAGAGCAGGGTTTATAGAGGGTGTTATAGAGAGCAGGGTTTATAGAGGGGATTATAGAGAGCAGGGTTTATAGAGGGGGTTACAGAGAGCAGGGTTTATAGAGGGTGTTATAGAGAGCAGGGTTTATAGAGGGGATTATAGAGAGCAGGGTTTATAGAGGTGGTTATAGAGAGCAGGGTTTATCGAGGGGGTTACAGAGAGCAGGGTTTATAGAGGGGGTTACAGAGAGCAGGGTTTAGAGAGGGGATTATAGAGAGCAGGGTTTATAGAGGTGGTTATAGAGAGCAGGGTTTATCGAGGGGGTTACAGAGAGTAGGGTTTATAGAGGGGATTATAGAGAGCAGGGTTTATAGAGGTGGTTATAGAGAGCAGGGTTTATAGAGAGGGTTATAGAGAGCAGGGTTTATCGAGGGAGTTATAGAGAGCTGGGTTTATAGAAGTGGTTATAGAGAGCAGCGTTTATAAGGAGCAGAGTTTATAGGGGGGGTAATAGAGAGCAGGGTTTATGGAGGGGTGTTACAGAGAGCAGGGTTTATAGAGGGGTATTACAGAGAGTGGTGTTTTTAGAGGGGATTATAGAGAGTATGGTTTATAGAGGCAATTATAGTGAGCAGGGTTTATAGCGGGGTTATAGAGAGCAGGTTTTAAAGAGGGGCTTTACAGAGAGTAGGGTTTATAGAGTGGATTATAGAGAGCAGGGTTTATGGAGGGGTGTTACAGAGAGCAGGGTTTATGGAGGGGTGTTACTGTGAGCAGGGTTTATAGAGCGGGTTATAGAGAGCAGGGTTTATAGAGGGGTGTTACAGAGAGCAGGGTTTATAGAGAGGATTATAGAGAGCAGGTTTTATAGAGGGTGTTACAGAGAGCAGGGTTTATATCCGGGATTATAGAGAGCAGGGTTTATAGAGGGGTTATGGAGAGCAAGGTTTATAGAGGGGGTTATAGAGAGCTGGGTTTATAGAAGTGGTTATAGAGAGCAGCGTTTATAGAGGGGGTAATAGAGAGCAGAGTTTATAGAGGGGGTTACAGAGAACCGGGTTTAAAGAGGGGTATTACAGAGAGCAGTGTTTATAGAGGGGATTCTCGAGAGTATGGTTTATAGAGGCAGTTATAGAGAGTAGGCTTTATGGAGGGGGTTATAGAGAGCAGGGTGTTTAGAGGGGTGTTACAGAGAGCAGGGTTTATAGAGGGGATTATAGAGAGCAGGGTTTATAGACGAGCGTTACAGAGAGTAAGGTTTATAGAGTGGGTTATAGAGAACAGGGTTTATGGAGGGATGTTACAGAGAGTAGGGTTTATAGAGTGGGTTATAGAGAGCAGTGTTTATAGAGGAGTGTTACAGAGAGCAGGGTTTATAGAGGGGATTATAGAGAGCAGTGTTTATAATGGGGGTTATACGGAGCAGGGTTTATCGAGGGGGTTATAGAGGGCTGGGTTTATAGATGTGGTTATAGAGAGCAGGGTTTATAGAGAGGGTTAGAGAGAGCTGGGTTTATAGAAGTGGTTATAGAGAGCTGCGTTTATAGAACGGTTTATAGAGAGCAGGGTTTATAGAGGGGGGTTAGAGAGAGCTGGGTTTATACATGTGGTTATAGAGAGCAGGGTTTATAGAGGGGATTATAGAGAGCAGGTGTTGAGAGAGGAAGTTATAGAGAGCATGCTTTATAGAGGCAGTTATAGAGAGCAGGGTTTATAGACGGGTTATAGAGAGCAGGGATTATAGAGCGGTTTATAGAGAGCAGTGTTTATAGACGGGGTTATAGAGAGCTGGGTTTATAGAGGTGATTATAGAGAGCAGGGTTTATAGAGAGGGTTATAGAGAGCAGGGTTTATCGAGGGGGTTATAGAGAACTGGGTTTATAGAAGTGGTTATAGAGAGCAGTGATTATAAAGAGCAGAGTTTATAGAGGGAGTAATAGAGAGCAGGGTTTATGGATGGGGTTACAGAGAGCAGGGTTTATACAGGGTGTTACAGTGAGCAGGGTTTAAAGAGCGGGTTATAGAGAGCAGGTTTTATAGCGGGGGTAATAGAGAGCAGGGTTTATGGAGGGGTATTACAGAGAGCAGGTTTTATAGAGGGGGTTACAGAGAGCAGGGTTTATAGAGGGTGTTACTGTGAGCAGGGTTTATAGAGGCAGTTATAGAGAGCAGGGTTTTTAGAAGGGGTTATAGAGAGCAGGGTTTATAGAGGGGCTTTACAGAGAGTAGGGTTTACAGAGTGGATTATAGAGAGCAGGATTTATAGAGGGGTGTTACTGAGAGCAGGGTTTATAGAGGGGATTGTAAAGAGCAGGGTTTATAGAGGGGGTTGTAGAGAGCAGGGTTTATAGAGGGGAATATGGAGAGCAGGGTTTATAGAGGGTGTTACTGTGAGCAGGGTTTATAGAGGCAGTTATAGAGAGCAGGGTTTATAGAGGGGGTTATAGAGAGCAGGGTTTATAGATGGGTGTTACAGAGTGCAGGGTTTATAGAGGGGGTTACAGAGAGCAGGGTTTATAGAGGGGCTTTACAGAGAGTAGGGTTTATAGAGTGGATTACAGAGAGCAGGGTTTATAGATGGGTGTTACAGAGTGCAGGGTTTATAGAGGGGGTTACAGAGAGCAGGGTTTATAGAGGGGCTTTACAGAGAGTAGGGTTTATAGAGTGGATTACAGAGAGCAGGGTTTATAGATGGGTGTTACAGAGTGCAGGGTTTATAGAGGGGGTTACAGAGAGCAGGGTTTATAGAGGGGCTTTACAGAGAGTAGGGTTTATAGAGTGGATTACAGAGAGCAGGGTTTATAGATGGGTGTTACAGAGTGCAGGGTTTATAGAGGGGGTTACAGAGAGCAGGGTTTATAGAGGAGTGTTACAGAGAGCAGGGTTTATAAAGGAGTGTTACAGAGAGCAGGGTTTATAGAGGGGATTATTGAGAGCAGGGTTTATAGAGGGGCTTTACAGAGAGTAGGGTTTATAGAGTGGATTACAGAGAGCAGGGTTTATAGATGGGTGTTACAGAGTGCAGGGTTTATAGAGGGGGTTATAGAGAGCAGGGTTTATAGAGGGGCTTTACAGAGAGTAGGGTTTATAGAGTGGATTACAGAGAGCAGGGTTTATAGATGGGTGTTACAGAGTGCAGGGTTTATAGAGGGGGTTACAGAGAGCAGGGTTTATAGAGGAGTGTTACAGAGAGCAGGGTTTATAAAGGAGTGTTACAGAGAGCAGGGTTTATAGAGGGGATTATTGAGAGCAGGGTTTATAGAGGGGGTTATAGAGAGCAGGTTTTATAGAGGGGAATATGGAGAGCAGGGTTTATACAGGGTGTTACAGTGAGCAGGGCTTAAAGAGCGGGTTATAGAGAGCAGGGTTTATAGCAGGGGTAATAGAGAGGAGGGTCTATAGTGGGGTGTTACAGAGAGCAGGGTTTATAGAGGGGTGTTATACAGAGCAGAGTTTGTAGAGGGGGTTATAGAGTGCAGGGTTTATAGAGGAGTGTTACAGAGAGCAGGGTTTATAGAGTGGATTATAGAGAGCAGGGTTTATAGAGGGGGTTACAGAGAGCAGGGTTTATAGAGGTGGTTACAGAGAGCAGGGTTTATAGAGGGGATTATAGAGAGTAGGGTTTATAGAGTGGATTATAGAGAGCAGGGTTTATAGAGGGGGTTACAGAGAGCAGGGTTTATAGAGGGGGTTACAGAGAGTAGGGTTTATAGAGTGGATTATAGAGAGCAGGGTTTATAGAGGGGGTTACAGAGAGCAGGGTTTATAGAGGGGGTTATGGAGAGCTGGGTTTATAGAGGTGTTACAGAGAGCAGGGTTTATAGAGGAGTGTTACAGAAAGCAGGGTTGAGAGAGTGGGTTATAGAGGGCAGCGTTTTTAGAGGGGTGTTACGGCGAGCGGGGTGTATACAGGAGGTTATAGAGAGCATGGTTTATAGAGGGGATTATAGAGAGCAGGGTTTATAGAGGGGCGTTACAAAAAGTAGGGTTTATAGAGTGGGTTATAGAGAGCAGATCTTTTAGAGGGGATTATAGAGAGCAGGGTTTATCGAGGGTGTTACAGAGAGCAGGATTTATAGAGGAGGTTATAGAGAGCAGAGTTTATAGTGGGGGTTATAGAGAGCAGGGTTTATAGAGGGGTTATAGAGAGCTGGGTTTATAGGGAGGGTTATATAGAGCAGGGTTTATAATGGGAGTTATAGAGAGCAGGGTTTATAGAGTGGGTTATGGAGAGCTGGGTTTATAGATGTGGTTATAGAGAGCAGGGTTTATAGAGAGGGTTATCGAGAGCAGGGTTTATCAAGGGGGTTAGAGAGAGCTGGGATTATAGAAGTGGTTATAGAGAGCAGCGTTTATAATGAGCAGAGTTTATAGAGGGGGTAATAGAGAGCAGGGTTTATAGAGGGGGTTACAGAGAGCCGAGTTTATAGAGGGGATTATAGAGAGCGGGGTTTATAGAGGGGGTTATAGAGAGCAGGGTTTATAGAGGGGGTTACAGAGAGCCGAGTTTATAGAGGGGATTATAGAGAGCAGGGTTTATAGAGGGGGTTACAGAGAGCCGAGTTTATAGAGGGGATTATAGAGAGCGGGGTTTATAGAGGGGGTTATAGAGAGCAGGGTTTATAGAGGGGGTTATAGAGAGCAGGGTTTATAGAGGGGGTTACAGAGAACCGGGTTTATAGAGGGGGTTATAGAGAGCAGGTGTTGAGAGAGGAGGTTATAAAGAGCAAGGTTTATAGAGTGGGTTATAGAGAGCAGGGTTTATAGAGGCAGTTATAGAGAGCAGGGTTTATAGAAGTGGTTATAGAGAGCATGATTTATGGAGGCAATTATAGAGAGCAGGGTTTATAGAGGGGATTATAGAGAGCAGGGTTTATAGAGGGGTGTTACAGAGAGCAGGGTTTATAGAGGGGATTATAGAGAGCAGGGTTTATAGAGGGGTGTTACAGAGAGCAGGGTTTATAGAGGGGATTATAGAGAGCAGGGTTTATAGAGGGGTGTTACAGAGAGCAGGGTTTATAGAGGGGTGTTACAGAGAGCAGGGTTTATAGAGGGGGTTATAGAGAGCAGGGTTTATAGAGGGGGTTACAGAGAGCAGGGTTTATAGAGGGGATTATAGAGAGCAGGGTTTATAGAGGGGTGTTACAGAGAGCTGGGTTTATAGAGGGGGTTATAGAGAGCCAGGTTTATAGAGGGGTGTTACAGAGAGTAGGGTTTATAGAGTGGTTTTTAGAGAGCAGGATGTATAGAGGTGTATTACAGAGAGCAGGATTTATAGAGGGGGTTATAGACAGCAGGGTTTGTAGAGGGGATTATGGAGAGCAGGGTTTCAAGCGGGTGTTACAGAGAGCAGGGTTTATAGAGGGGATTATAGAGAGCAGGGTTTATAGAGAGGGTTATAGAGAGCATGGTTTATAGAGTGGGTTATAGAGAGCAGGGTTTATAGAGGGGTGTTACAGAGAGCAGGGTTTATAGAGTGGGTTATAGAGAGCAGGGTTTATAGAGGGGTGTTACAGAGAGCAGGGTTTATAGAGGGGTGTTACAGAGAGCTGGGTTTATAGCGGGGGTTATAGAGAGCCAGGTTTATAGAAGGGTGTTACAGAGAGCAGGGTTTATAGGGGGGTGGTACAGAGAGTAGGGTTTATAGAGTGGGTTATAGAGAGCAGGGTTTATAGAGTGGGTTATAGAGAGCAGGGTTTATAGAGGGGTGTTACAGAGAGCAGGGTTTATAGCGGGGGTTATAGAGAGCCAGGTTTATAGAAGGGTGTTACAGAGAGCAGGGTTTATAGGGGGGATTATAGAGAGCATGGTTTATAGAGTGGGTTATAGAGAGCAGGGTTTATAGAGGGGGTTATAGAGAGCATGGTTTATAGAGTGGGTTATAGAGAGCAGGGTTTATATACGGGATTATAGAGAGCCGTGTTTATAGAGGGTGTTATAGAGAGCAGGGTTTATTGACAGGATTATAGAAAGCAGCGTTTATGGAGGGGCGTTACAGAGAGAAGGGTTTATAGAGGGGGTTATAGAGAGCAGGGTTTATAGAGGGGATTATAGAGAGCAGGGTTTTTTAGAGGGGGTTATAGAGAGCACCTTTGATAGTGGGGATTGTAGAGTGTTATGGAAAGCACGGTTTATCGTGGGGTATAGAGACCAGCGTTTACAGAGAGGATTATAAAGAGTAGAACTTTATGAGGGGGTTATAGAGATCAGGGTTTATAGAGGGGGTTAGAGAGAGCATCGCTTTTTGAGAGGATTACAAAGAGTTGGGATTTATGGGAAGTTTATAGAGAGCAGGATTTCTAGAAGAGGGTTATAGAGTGCGGTTTATACACGGGGTATAGAGAGTGGGCTTTATAGGGGAGATTATAGAGAGTGAGGGGTTTCTAGAGGCTGGGGGTTATAGTGAGCGGGGGTTTATAGCGGGTGAGGGTGTATAATGGGGCTTATAGAGACTGGGGGTTTATCGAAGATGCAGGTTTATAGAAGGTGGAAGTTTATTGAGGATGGGTGTTTACAGAGGGTAGGGGGTTTTTAGCGAGGGATTTGTAGAGGCTGAGAGTTTATGTGCCCCTTTGTGTGTATGTCCATTTGTATATGCGTATATGAGTGCTGTGTCCAGGAGTGTGTATGTGTGAGTGTGTATCTATGTGTACACGTCTGTGTACATTGAATATGTAAGCATCTGGTATGTCCACATATATGCGTGCATGTGTACAGATGCATGTATGTACACGTGTGTACACCTGTGTTTGTACGTGTGTATGTGTGTGTATTAATGTGTGAGTGTGTGTGTAGCACTTACTTCAACCTATCTCCACGCTGATTCCTGTAATGATAATAAAGTGCCATAGTTAATTCTAGATTATTAGCTCATTTCAGAGACCCATCCACGTTATAATGTACAAGACTGTACTTTTCAAAACGTGTCCTAGTAAACATATAATACATTTCTGACTATATCTTTTAAAGTTACTCTCCAGAAATGAACTGAACCCTCCACTTGATTGAACTCTGTGCCAGCCTACATAGATTTTGAAGGAGATAGTTGTGATACAAGATATCACAGCAGTAATTCACCTTCCTTTTGACTGTCTGTTATGAAGTATAGACTAAAGTCCTTCGAAAAGCAGCACTTTATTACCCTATAATAAAGTGAGTAATCACAATGCTATCTAGCTTTTTAAAATAATGATTTCAAAGTCTGTTCCGGCTAAAATTCCAGCAACAGTGTAACTGTGTCAACACAATCATTTCCCCACTATTAAATAGGAACTGTTCTTAATTCTTTCCTTCTCTGTTATGTTCGGCGTCTCATTTTCACTCTCTCTCATTCTTTCCTATTTTTCATTCTCTCATTCCCTCATTTTCACTTTCTATAACATATAATGGAGTATAATGTGGGGAAATGTGAGATTCTACACTTTGACACAAAGAATGGAGGAGCTGAATATTATTTAAATGGAGTAAGACTGCAGAAAGCTACTGTACAGAGGGATTTGCGGTCCTCGTCCATGAATCATAAAAAGCACCCAAGTTCAACAGGTCACAGGGAACTGTGAATAGACTGTTGGCTTTTATTTCAAAGGGAATGGAAGATAGGAATAGGGAGCTCTTGCCACAACTAGACAGGTTTGGTTCCCTTATCTAAAGAAAGATATACTGGTGTTGAAGGCAGTCCAGCGAAGGGACTGAAGGAGAAGCTGATGGAGGTTATAGAGGTAGCAAAATATGTAGGGCCTGGAGGAGGTTACAGAGATAGGGAGGGGGTGTGGGACTGGAGGAGATGACAGAGATAGGGAGGGGGTGTGGGACTGGAGGAGATGACAGAGATAGGGAGGGGTGCTCGGGGCTGAGGATGCGACAGAGATAGGGAGAGGTATAGGACTAGATGCAGTCATCAGTGAACATCCCCACTTCTGACCTTACAATGGAGGGAAGGTCATTAATGAAGCAGCTGAACATGGTTGGGCCTAGGATAGAGGTTACAGAGATAGGGAGGACTAGAGAAGGTTACAGAGATTGGGAGGGATGTAGGATCTGGAAGAGGCTACAGATAGGAGTGTAGAGACTGGAGGAGGTTATAGATAGGCAGAGGTGTAGGGGCTGGAGGAGGTTACAAAGCTAGAAAGAGGATGTAGGGGCTAGAGGAGGAGGCAGAAATAGGGAGAGTTGTAGGGACTAGAGCAGGTTACAGATATAGAAAGGGATGTAGGCACTGGAGGAGGAGGAGGTAGAGCTGAGGAGGGATTTAGGGACGAGAGGAGGAGGCAGAGATACGGAGGGGTGTAAGGACTAGAGCAGGTTACAGAGATAGGGAGGGGTGTAGGGACTAGAGCAGGTTACAGAGATGGGGGGGAGGGACTAGAGCAGGTTACAGAGATAGGGAGGGGTATAGGGACGAGAGCAGGTTACAGAGATAGGGAGGGGTATAGGGACTAGAGCAGGTTACAGAGATAGGGAGGGGGTGTAGGGACTAGAGCAGGTTACAGAGATAGGGAGGGGTATAGGGACTAGAGCAGGTTACAGAGATAGGGAGGGGTATAGGGACTAGAGCAGGTTACAGAGATAGGGAGGGGTGTAGGGACTAGAGCAGGTTACAGAGATAGGGAGGGGTGTAGGGACTAGAGCAGGTTACAGAGATAGGGAGGGGTATAGGGACTAGAGCAGGTTACAGAGACAGGAAGGGGTGTAGGGACTAGAGCAGGTTACAGAGACAGGGAGGGGTATAGGGACTAGAGCAGGTTACAGAGATAGGGAGGGGTATAGGGACTAGAGCAGGTTACAGAGATAGGGAGGGGGTGTAGGGACTAGAGCAGGTTACAGAGATAGGGAGGGGTGTAGGGACTAGAGCAGGTTACAGAGATAGGGAGGGGTGTAGGGACTAGAGCAGGTTACAGAGATAGGGAGGGGTATAGAGACTAGAGCAGGTTACAGAGATAGGGAGGGGGTGTAGGGACTAGAGCAGGTTACAGAGATAGGGAGGGGTGTAGGGACTAGAGCAGGTTACAGAGATAGGGAGGGGTATAGGGACTAGAGCAGGTTACAGAGATAGGGAGGGGTGTAGGGACTAGAGCAGGTTACAGAGATGGTGAGGGGGAAGGGACGAGAAGAGATGCTGCATAGAGAGGAGGTTAAATGTTTATAAACCTCCAGTAGGAAGGTGAAAGTACTAATCGTGTCATGGGGACTTTTCAGTTCACTGTGAAATATTGATCTTGGTTAGGGTTCATGTAATGTGGGAAGTGTCACTTGAAAGTGTGCAAGCTATCTGTACAATCAGCAGTGCTCCCACCCAACAGGCTGTTTTCAGTTTTAATCACTTCCTGCTCTTACGGCCTCTCACACGTGTTACCATACTGCTGTTCACCTGTTTCAGAATGAGACAAGTTACCGAATCATTCAGGATGCAGCCTACCCACAGCACAGGAAGTCACACCCACTGGCACGGCCAAGGTCGCTGCAAGCTGTCCTTGAACCCTGGGCTGTCTGACCATCTGTAAACTCCGCACTGACTCAGTTCCCAACTAGAGCTGGCTATGTTCGAGTAGCTCTACATGTTGGCTCTGTCTTCAGTTTCATTTGTAAACCAGGGCTGCTGCTCCAGGCACTGACACAGCAGACACTGGAACTGTCAATATCCCCCATCTCACTGCTCGACACAATCTCCTCAGCTTCGAAAACCAGAGAGGCAACTTCCTACAACATACTTACAGGGGTTCCCATATTCCATAATCACCTCAGTTCTCTTATATACAGGGACACCTGTAGGAGCTGCAATCTCTAACACTCCACCATCTATATAGTTTCCTGTACTCTAACGTGTACATTATGCTATAGTCTATACCATATTCAGTCACCTATACTCCATAATATATACAATCTTCTAGATTTGCAATATATACAGTCTCTTATACTCTATAATACATACAATCTCCTCTACTCTGTAGTATGTGTAAAAAATTCTAATGTTTGGAAGGGAGCTGAAGGTCAAGTGATATTGTTGATGAACTAATAATCCAGAGGCTCAGGTAATGCTCTAGAGTTAGAATCCCTACAGTGTGGAAGCAGGTCATTCGGCCCATTGAGTTCATACTACCCTCTGAAGAGCAACCCACCCAAACCCCTACCCTATCTCTGTAACTTGCATGGCTCACCCACCTAGCCTGCACATCTTTGGACACTATGAGCAATTTAGCATGGCCAGTCCGCCCCAACCTGCACATCTTTGGACGTTGGGAGGATACCAGAGCACCCAGAGGAAACCCACCCAAACACAGGGAGAATGTGCAAATTCCACACTGACAGTCACCCAGTGGAATTGAACCCAGTTCCCTGGCACTGTGAGGCAGCAGTGCGAACCACTAAGCCACTATGCTGTTCAAGTCACACCATGGCAGAGGATGGAATTTGAGATTGAATAAGAATCTGGAATGAATGACCTCATTGTTGGTTAAAAGTCCACCTGGTTCACTAGTGTCTTTCATTACTACTGTATTACTGGGTCTGACCTACATGTGAGTCCAATATGGTGGACTCTTGGTTGCCCTCTGAAATGGCCTAGCAAGCTACTCAGTTGCCTCAAATTACTCTTAGATCCAGCAGTGGGACTAGTGGTGTCTCACAGACTATTCAGGCAGCAACCTGATATAGTCATACTCTTAGAATCATATCTATCACATGGGTATGTGTTGATAGACTCAGCAGGGGCTATACGGTTGGCAGGGAGTTGCTATGGAAGGCCTCAACACTGACTCCAGACCCTAGAGGTCTCATGGCATCAGATAGAACATAGAACAATACAGCACAGAACAGGCCCTTCGGCCCACGATGTTGTGCCGAACATTTGTCCTAGCTTAAGCACCTATCCATGTATCTAACCAATTGCCACTTAAAGGTCACCAATGATTCTGACTCTGCCACTCCCATAGACAACACATTCCATGCCCCCACCACTCTCTGGGTAAAGAACCTACCCCTGACATCCCCCCTATACCTTCCACCCTTCACCTTAAATTTATGTCCCCGTGTAACACTCTGTTGTACCCAGGGAAAAAGTCTCTGACTGTCTACTCTATCTATTCCCCTGATCATCTTATAAACCTCTATCAAGTCACCCCTCATCCTTTGCCTTTCCAATGAGAAAAGACCTAGCACTCGCAACCTATCCTCGTACGACCTATTCTCCATTCCAGGCAACATTCTGGTAAATCTCCTCTGCACCCTCTCCAAAGCTTCCACATCTTTCCTAAAGTGAGGCGACCAGAACTGCACACAGTACTCCAAATGTGGCCTTACCAAGGTCCTGTACAGCTGTAACATCACTTCACGACTCTTGAATTCAATCCCTCTGCTAATGAACGCTAATACACCATAGGCCTTCTTACAAGCTCTATCCACCTGAGTGGCAACCTTCAAAGATCTATGAACATAGACCCCAAGATCCCTCTGTTCCTCCACCTCACTAAGAACCCTACCGTTAACCCTGTATTCCGCATTCTTATTTGTCTTTCCAAAATGGACAACCTCACACTTGGCAGGGTTGAACTCCATCTGCCACTCCTCAGCCCAGCTCTGCATCATATCCAAGTCCCTTTGCAGCCCACAACAGCCCTCCTCACTATCCACAACTCCACCAATCTTCGCATCGTCTGCAAATTTACTGACCCATCCTTCGACTCCCTCTTCCAAGTCATTAATAAAAATGACAAACAGCAGAGGACCCAGAACTGATCCCTGCGGAACTCCACTTGTAACTGGGCTCCAGGCTGAATATTTACCATCCACCACCACTCTCTGACTTCGACCGGTTAGCCAGACATGCGCAAGGAAATCTGCTGATTACCATGTGCCGTCCTCCCTTGGCTGATGAATCGGTATCCACCATATTGAACAACATTTGGAGGAGGCAGTGAGGGTGGCAAGGGCACAAAATGTCCTCTGGGTGGGGTATTTCAATGTCCCCCATCAAGGGTGGCTCGGCAGCAGCATTACTGATTGAGCTGGTTGGGTCCTAAAGGAGAAAGTGAGGACTGCAGATGCTGGAGATCAGAGCTGAAAATGTGTTGCTGGAAAAGCGTAGCAGGTCAGGCAGCATCCAGGGAACAGGAGAATCAACGTTTCGGGCATAAGCCCTTCTTCAGGAATGAGGAAAGTGTGTCCAGCAGGCTAAGATAAAAGGTAGGGAGGAGGGACTTGGGGGAGGGGCGTCGGAAATACGATAGGTGGAAAGAGGTCAAGGTGAAGGTGATAGGTCAGACTGGGGTGGGGGCGGAGAGGTCAGGAAGAAGATTGCAGGTTAGGAAGATGGTGCTGAGTTCGATGGATTTGACTGAGACAAGGTGGGGGGAGGGGAAATGAGGAAACTGGTGAAATCTGAGTTCATCCCTTGTGGTTGGAGGGTTCCTAGGCGGAAGATGAGGCGCTCTTCCTCCAACCATCGTGTTGTTGTGGTCTGGCGATGGAGGAGTCCAAAGACCTGTATATCCTTGGTGGAGTGGGACGGGAGTTAAAGTGTTGGGCTACGGGGTGCTTGGGTTGGTTGGTCTGGGTGTCCCAGAGGTGTTCTCTGAAACGCTCTGCAAGTAGGCGGCCTGTCTCCCCAATATAGAGGAGGCCACATCGTGTGCAGAGGATGCAATAGATGATGTGTGTGGAGGTGCAGGTGAATCTGTGGCGGATATGGAAGTTTCCTTTGGGACCTTGGAGGGAGGTGAGGGGGGAGGTGTGGGCGCAAGTCTTGCACCTCCTGCGGTTGCAGGGGAAGGTGCCGGGAGTGGAGGTTGGGTTGGTGGGGGGTGTGGATCTGACGAGGGAGTCACGGAGGGAGTGGTCTTTACGGAACGCTGATAGGGGAGGGGAGGGAAATATATCCTTGGTGGTGGGGTCCGTTTGGAGGTGGCGGAAATGACGGCGGATGATGCGCTGTACATGGAGATTGGTGGGGTGGTAGGTGAGGACCAGTGGGGTTCTGTCCTGGTGGCGGTTGGAGGGGCGGGGCTCAAGGGTGGAGGAGCGGGAAGTGGAAGAGATGCGGTGGAGGGCATCGTCGACCACTTCGGGGGGGAAATTGCGGTCCTTGAAGAAGGAGGCCATCTGGGTTGTACGTTTTTGGAACTGGTCCTCCTGGGAGCAGATGCGGCGGAGACGAAGGAATTGGGAGAATGGGATGGCGTTTTTACAGGGGGCAGGGTGGGAGGAGGTGTAGTCCAGGTAGCTGTGGGAGTCGGTCGGTTTGTAGTAGATGTCCGTGTTGATTCGGTCACCTGAGATAGAAATAGAAGGGTCGAGGAAGGGGAGGGAGGAATCTGAGACTGTCCAGGTGAATTTGAGGTCGGGGTGGAAGGTGTTGGTGAAGTGGATGAACTGTTCAACCTCCTCGTGGGAGCACGAGGCGGCGCCGATACAGTCATCGATGTAGCGGAGGAAAAGGTGGGGGGTGGTGCCAGTGTAGTTGCGGAAGATGGACTGTTCCACATATCTTACGAAGAGGCAGGCATAGCTGGGGCCCATGCGGGTGCCCATGGCTACTCCTTTTGTTTGGAGGAAGTGGGCGGATTGGAAAGAGAAGTTGTTCAGGGTGAGGACCAGTTCAGTCAGTCGAAGGAGGGTGTCAGTGGAAGGGTACTGGTTGGTACGGCGGGAAAGGAAGAAGCGAAGGGCTTTGAGTCCTTCGTGATGGGGGATGGAGGTGTACAGGGACTGGATGTCCATGGTGAAGATAAGACGTTGGGGACCGGGGAAGCGAAAATCATGGAGGAAGTGGAGGGTGTGGGTGGTGTCCCAAACGTAGGTGGGGAGTTCTTGAACTAAGGGGAACAGGACCGTGTCGAGGTATGCGGAGATGAGTTCGGTGGGGCAGGAGCAGGCTGAGACGATGGGTCGTCCGGGGCAGTCAGGTTTGTGGATTTTGGGCAGGAGGTAGAAACGGGCGGTTCGGGGTTGTGGGACTATGAGGTTGGAGGCAGTGGATGGGAGATCCCCTGAGGTGATGAGGTTATGGATGGTCTGGGAGATGATGGTTTGGTGGTGGGGGGTGGGGTCATGGTCAAGGGGGCAGTAGGAGGAGGTATCTGCGAGCTGGCGTTTGGCCTCAGCGGTGTAGAGGTCGGTGCGCCAAACTACTACCGCGCCTCCCTTGTCTGCCGGTTTGATCTCCCAAGATAGAAATAGAAGGGTCGAAGACCCTCAATCCCCTTACCAATCAAGAACCTGTCTTAAATATACTCAATGACTCGGTCTCCACAGCCCTCTGCAGCAATGAGTTTCACAGATTGACCATCCTCTGGCTGAAGAAATTCCTCCTCAGCTCAGTTCTAAAGGGTCATCCCCTCTCTCTGAGGCTGTGCCGAGTCCTTGTCTCTCCAACTAATGGAAATATCTTCTTCACATCCATTCAATCCAGTTCTCTCAGTATTGTGTAAATTTCAATCAGATTCCCTCTCATGCTGCTACACTCCATCTAGTACAGACCCAGAGTCCTCAACCATTCCTCAAATGACAAACCCTTCATCCTCGGGATATTCCTGTAAATCTGCGACAGACCTTGAACAGATCTAGGGATTCAAGACTGGGCATCCATGGGGTGCTGTGCGCCACCAACAGCAGCAGATGCATACTCCCAACACATTCTCTCATACTCCCTCATGGCCTGGCATATCCTCCGTTACCATCAATCCAGGGGATCAACCCTGGTTCAATGGAGAATGCAAGAGGAATGTCAAGAACAGCACCAGGCATATCTGAAAATGAGATATCAACCTGGCGAAGCTACCAAACTGGACTACTTGTGTGTCAACAAGCAGAAGCAGCGAATGATAGAGCTAAGCAATCCCACAACCAATGGATCAGATCGAAGCTCTGCAATCCTACCATTCCGCTCATGAATGGTGGTGGACAATTAAACAACTCACTGGAGAAGGGGGTTTCACAGATATCCCCATCCTCAATGATGGAGAAGCTCAGCACATCAGTGGGCTTCAACCAATTCGATTCACTCCAGCTGTGAACTGGAAAGGATATGGGTGCTGACAGTGCTCCAGCAATAGTACTGAAGACTTTGCTCCAGAACATCCCCCTAGCCAAGCTGTTCCAGTACAGTTACAACACTGGCATCTATCTGACAATGTCTGTAGCAAGGGAGTCAGTCTTATTAGCCTCCATTTCAGAAGAGGATTGTGTGTGTTATGACAACTGTGTATTTTCTTTGTTTTACCTGAATTTGAGGTGTACATTGAAGGCTGGCTGACTGACTGCAATGGTTTCTGGTGGTTGGTGATGTAACTTTGAGGAACATGTGGACCAAGTTGTGTTGTGTTTTGCGAAATAGTGACAGGGAGTTGAAAGAATCAGTCCACCTGTGAAAATAGAGGCTGAGTACAGTTCCAAGTAGAGTCTGTCAGCAGTGGAATGCCTCTCACTACCTCCTCTGCATCGTCTGAATCTCCAAATTCCACATCTGTCTCATCCTCAGGTTCCCCCAACGGGTTTGACCTTTGTACGATTTGAACATTAAATCTGGTTCTGGATTGCAGGAAGCTTTGTAACAGATTAACCTGGTTAAAAGGATTACCCACCTCTCTGCGATTTTCACGTTGCTATAACCTGAGGTGGATAATGATGACAAATAATTTAAACTGTTCTTAATTCTTTGTCCTGACTCTGCAACACTCAGTAACTCACCAACTCTTATTTACACCAGTTATCCCTCACAGTTTGATGAAAGATTTGTCAAGGCCCCACACGCGCTAAGTCGTGTTTACCCCTCACTCTCTGTGCCCAGGGACTCATACTGGCTCCTCATCCAACTGGGTATTAATTTTAAATCCTCATATACATGGTCTCCTGGGATCTCACCTCATCTAGCCTCCATATCCCCCCATTATCTCTATAGCCTTCTCCAGCCCGTAAATGCCTCCTTATCTCTGTCACCTCCTCCAGCCTCTACATTCTCTTCCTATCTCTGTCACTTCCTCCAGCCCCTACACCCCTCCCTATCTCTGTATTCTCCTCCAGCCCGTAAATGCCTCCTAATCTCTGTCACCTCCTCCAGCCTCTACATTCTCTTTCTATCTCTGTCACTTCCTCCAGCCCCTACACCCCTCCCTATCTCTGTAATCTCCTCCAGCCCATAAATGCCTCCCTATCTCTATCACCTCCTCCAGCCCCTACACCCCCTCTCTATCTCTATTAATTTCTCCAGCCCCTACATCCCACACTATTTTTGTCACCTCCTTCAGCCCTAACACCCTCCCTGTCTCAATTGCCTTCTCCAACCCCTACACCCATCCTTAATTCTGTCACCTCCTCCAGTCTCTACCTATCTCCACTACTCCTCCATTTCCCTATACCACTACCTACCTCTGTAACCTCCAGCCCCTAAACCCCCTCCCTATCTCTGTAACCTCCTCCAAGCCCCTACACCCCCTCCCTATCTCTGTAACCTCCTCCAAGCCCCTACACTCCCTCCCTATCTCTGTAACCTCCTCCAGCCCTAAACCCCCTCCCTACCTCTGTAACCTCCTCCAGCCCCTAAACCCCCTCCCTATCTCTGTTACCACCTTTAGCCCATTCACTCCTCCCTATCTCTGCAACCTCCTCCAGCCCATACACTCCTGCCCTATCTCTGTCACTTTCTCTAATTCCATCCTCTTGACCATCCCCAATGCCCTTCACTTCACCATTGGCAGCCATGCCTTCAGCTGCCTGCAGTCCTAACTTTGGGAGTTCCATAAGATCATATGAAATAGAAACCGGAGTTGACCATTCTGTCATTCAGTAAGATCATGGCTAATTCAACAATCCTCAAGTTCACTTCTCTGTCCTTTCCCCACAACCCTCAATTCCCTAACTGACTAAGATTCTCCCTATCTCAGCTTTAAATACCCTCTCTAACCCTCTCTGCCTTTCAGGATGGTCCTTAAAACTGACTCTTTGGCCAAGAGGCTCTTGTTGAAATACCTCTCAATAGAGCTCAGTGTGACATTTTGTTTGCTAATGCTTGTCTGTTTTGCTCCCTTAATGATTCTAGATAAATGCAAATGTTATAGAACAACCATTTTTATCTGAAACTGTTTGGATAAATAATGTTCTTACGGTTCCTCGATCCCACTTTATTTCAGACCTTTATTTCAGAATTGCCTTGATCACTTTGGTTTATTGAGTTGTGACTACATTTTATCATTTGACAGCAGATCTACAGAGAACTTACTACAGAGTATACTTTGCACAGTGACCCATTCTCAGGAACATCCCACCTTTATCCTTTCAACCTCCTCCCGAGGCTGAGGTCAGCCATTTCAGTCGTACCATTTGGTCATTCAGACAGCCACTTTCATTGTTGGAAAGACCTCAGCCCTTGCTGCAGGTTTATCCAGGCGTTTCTATTAGCTGCAGGATTGTATTAGATGCTGAAGGAATTGAGAATGAAGCACATTAGACAGCTGTAATGAAGCCCAGGAAAAAGGTCACAGTCATGGGGTGGTGAAGGGGAGGGATTTAAAAAAGGATTATGAGTTTTCTTCAATGTTTTTGAACAATTCTCTTCATTATTTGCACAGATATCAGAGTTGGCGATAGTGGGTGTTTTCTGAGAGGTCATTAATTGAGATGCCCCAGGAATGGGTGAACCAGAGTAACGAAGCCAGACAGGTCACTGATCACAGTGCTGCTATCTGAACTCGGTTCCAAGGGTTAAAGGTCAGGTGCTAACTGCTCAGAGCTGAGGATTAATCCTGACTAAAGCCTGGATGAAGGGAAGACAAATCTCTGCCAAGTGAGGGACCTTACAGATTGGCCTGAGGCAGTGGGATTGAGACTGGGGAGAGAGTCGCTAGGATTAAAGGTCACTCAGTGCAACCCCTCTCCCCTCCCAAACAGTAAGCAGGGCAATGCTGAGGACAAGTGCAGTACTGCATGAAATTCAAACAGAAGGACATTCAATGTTAAAGGTCAGCTATGGCCAATAGTTGCTTCTGGGTAACTGCCATTACCCAGCGTGTACCTTTCTGGGTTAGGAAATGTCTATTTTTCGGTTTTGTTGCCCTCTGTCGCTGCCGTCTCAGTTGGTGCTGGCTCTGTCTGCACTTGGTTGAAGTTGAACTTGGCCTTGAGTGCTTTGGCAGTAACGTACAGTGTCTCCAATGGCCCTTTATCCAGCAAATAGCCCTCGGAGTCACACTCAGGATTCTCTTGGCCCACAACAGCCTCTGTTGCAATGCTGAGGTAACGCAGTCCAGTCAACACACCGAGCTATACAGAAGTCACACAAAATAAACAAGATTCCAAAACTCAGATAGCCACAGAACAGCAGGAAAATCGGCAATGTCATTTGAGAAGCTGGGATCTAGGTTTTACTTTAAGGTAATCAGGAGTCACTCAGCAGTAATTGGTTGGGGTTTAGTATGGATTAAACAGAATCGTTTGTTTGCTGTATGGTCAGATATGATCTCTGAAGATCAGGAACATCTCACTGAATTTCCCAGTGACTCAGATGCAGGAATGGAGACTTCCACTGGCTTGTTTGCAGATGACCGTAAGTTAAAGTAGCACAATGAATCTATCTGTATCCTATGTTAAGTGGCTTGATTTCTATTCCCATTTCCATAATTCAGAGTGTGGAATCCCATTTCAGTAAGTAATTAGGAGGTAAATGGGATGCTATCCTGCATTACAAGAGAAATTAAACATCAAAGTAAGGATGTTCTTTTTCAGTTATACAGGGTATTAGTGAGACCACTTCTCCAATACTGTGTGCAGTTTTGGTCTCCTTATGTGAGGAATGATGTGAGAGAACGTTTCCTGGATTGGTTCCTGGAATGAGCACTTTTAAAAATTCATTCCTGGAATGAGGGCACTGCTGGCTGGTGCAGCATTTATTGCCCGTCTGTAGTTGCCCTGGTGAAGGTGGTGCTGAACTATCTTCTTGAATCACTGCGGTCCATGTGCTGTAGGGACACCCAGAGTGTTGTTTGGGAAAGAATTCCAAGATTTTAACCCAGTGACAGTGAAGGAATGGTGATATATTTCCAAGTCAGGATGGAAGGGAACTTGCAGGGGGTAGTGTTCCCATGTATCTGCTGCCCTTGTTCTTCTTATTGAAAGTGGGCATGTATTTGGATGGTGCTTTTTCTTTTAGATGAGATTACAGTGTGGAAACAGGCCCTTCGGCCCAACAAGTCCACACCGCCCCGCTGAAGCGCAACCCACCCATACCCCTACCCCTACATTTACCCCTTACCTAACACTATGGGCAATTTAGCATGGCCAATTCACCTGACCCTGCACATCTTTGGACTGTGGGAGGAAACCGGAGCACCCGGAGGAAACCCACGCAGACACGGGGAGAACGTGCAAACTCCACACAGTCAGTCGCCTGAGGCGGGAATTGAACCCGGGTCTCTGGCGCTGTGAGGCAGCAGTGCTAACCACTGTGCCACCGTGCCACTGTGGAAGGAAGATTGGAGAATGTCCACAGTGTAATCATGTAATGTTATACATTGCTGCTACCGAGCATTGGTGTTGGAGGGAGTGGATGCTTGTGAATATGATGCCAATCTAGTGCGTTACTTTATCCTGGATGGTGTCAAGCTTCTTGAGTGTTGTTGGAGCTACACCCATCCAGGCAAGTGGGCAGTATTCCATGACATGCCGGCCTTGTGCATTGGAGATGGTAGACTGGCTTGCTTTCGGGAGTCTCACACACACTTCAGTGATGATGATGATGCCAATGAATTTTGAAGGGTGATGGTTAGATTCTCACTTGTTGAAGGTGGTCAATGCTTAGGACTGTGTGGCCTGAATGTTATTTGTTATTTGTCATCCCAAACCTGGATATTACGTTAACAGGAACAGAACTCCCTGTTGCCTTGTGAGGAAAGGTTGGACAGACTGGGCATGTTTCCTCTGGCATTTAGAAGATTGAGAGGTGACTTGACTGAAGTCATAGAGTCATGCAGCATGGAAACACCCTTTGGTCTAACTCGTCCATGCTGACCAGGTCTCCAAAACTGATCTAGTCCTATTTGCCAGCATTTGGCCCAGATCCCACTGAATCCTCTAAACACCGACTGGTTGGTGTGAATGGACAGGTGGCAGATGATATTTGAGGTAGAGTTGATATATTTTGGTTAGGAGAATAAGACATAAAATAAGGATAAAATTCCGAAGAGGTGTATAAGGGTTTGACATAAACCAGGCAAAATGAGTGGACAGCTGTGGAAGGTAATCAGAATTTGCACTGAGATATTGATTGAAAGACTTGACTGGGTAAATAGAGAGAAATAATTGCTCTAGTGGGGTTCAGAACAAGGGGTTCAGGGGGCACTGCCTAGTGCTTCAGGACAGTGGGAATCTAGAATTACTCTCCCCACTCCCAGGCCAGCAATAAACACCTGCCAGAGACAGCAGTATACTGTATTGAGAATGTCAGCACTGAGCTTTGCGACAGGGAATTGAAGCTTGGTTAAAACACAGAATACAAAAAGGAAGTCATAGGTCTCAATGAGATCTCATTTGTGAGTTTGGGAGTAGAAATAGTGGTACTAATGGTAATAGTCATTAAGGAGCAAGAATTCACATCTCAACAGCTCACTTCGAGAAGTGGGATTCAATCTTTGAAAGTGCGGTGAGTAAAGTGACCCCATGGAGCTGTTGGAATTGTCAGAATGACCCAACCATTTTATGTCCCTTTAGGAAGCCAATGTGGCTCACCAGATCCCGTGCTTAATTCATAACCGCTCTCTGACACTGGGGCAAAGACACCTCGGTGGATGGGCACTAAATGCTGCCTTACCAGTAACAGTCATGCCCTGGGAATGATGGAAAGAAAATCTGTAACTGAGTGACAGACTGGGGAGACATGTCTCTGACCTTCACCTGACCCCAACCTCACTCTTTTATCTTAAACAGCAAGAATTCCAGAAACCCTTGATCACCCGGAATTACCTGCCAAACAAGATCTTATATTTGCCAGTTGTCATCCTCACTTTTAACAAATCCGGTGGAAACAAGCCCATCCTGTCCAATCTTTCCTCATTAGATAACCCACTCATTTCAGGTATCAATCCAGTAAACCACCTTCTTTCTATTCACATCTTTCCTTAAATAAGGACTCCAAAACTGCACACAGTATTCAAGATGTAGTCTCACCACTGCCTTGTATAACTGAAGCATTGCATCCTTACTTATACGTTCAATCCCCCTTGCAAAACAATTTGTCTTCTAAAATACAAAAACGGTAATTGTTGGAAAGGCTCAGCAAGTCTGGCAGTATCTGTAAAGAGAAATCAGAGATAACGTTTCAGGTTCAGTGACTCTTCTTCAGTACCCTGCCCTTCTTTCTAAAGAACTTGTTGCACCTGCACACTAAGGTTTTGTGTCAGAAACACTAGAACACCGAAATCCCCCTGCATCTTAGTATTCATTCTCTGTTTAAGGAGCACTCTGCTTTTGTAATCCTTCCTGACCCCTGCACCTCTCCCCATTCCCCAACACACACTCAGCTGTTACGCCAACTCACTTTCCTTGGGAGCAAGACAAGCCAATGAGGTTTGTCTTGAGAGTCAGAAGGCTTTGACATTACATTGTAAAATTTGGAAGGCCTTCCCGTTTCTGATGCTGTGGTTCCACCTGAAACAAGATCCAGCAAAAGGATATCCACTGAATCCAGCCGTGGGAGACACATATTCTTTGTGACAAAGCCCCATATGTCAGTGGGTTGGCTTAGAATGGCCACAATGAGAGTAATGCTTTCTAAACTGGTTCAGGACCAGCCAGCATCCCTACGCAGCCAACCTCAGTCATTATCACTTGCATCGGTTCTGAACAAGGGGCACTGGACCCAAAATGTTAACTCTGTTGCTGTCTCCACAGATGCTACCAGACCTGCTGAGGGTTTCCAGCTATTTCTGTTTCTGTTTCTGTTTGTCTGTATCACTAGGGCTTCAGTACAAATCCCTAACACACATGTGGTGAGACACAGACATCTCTTCATATTATCGAGTGTCCCCTCTACAGACTCAGTCACAGAATAATGACCTTAAACCCAGCTGGCTCTGGACATTTGTATTCACTAATGACTAAATACTCCCAGTAGCAAAGCATGATGGGGGAGAGGTCAGGCTGCCAGAAGTGGACAACAAGATAGTAAGCATCCTGGGGATAGATCTCCACAGCACCAGCCTTCTCCTGGGAGTAAGACATGTGGACAGAAGTAGGCCATTCAGCCCATCAAGACGTTCCACCATTCAATGGAGGCTGATTCTCTATTTCCTTTCCTTGTTTGGTGACAGTGCTGCTTTTAACTACCCCAGGAGAAAGGGAAACTCTGAGGGAGAGTGCATGAGGACATGGCCTGGCTATGCAGGGGAGGGAAGCTCTTACCTGTGTGACATAACAGAGCAGCACACTGGTCCCAATGGTTGCCATCATCCCTGTATAATAGCTGAGCAGAGCCTCTCGACATCCTGTCATCCACAAGTTCAGCTCTTCCGTCTGAAACTCGTAGTTGAAATGTGCAGAATTGTTGGTGATCTGACGCTGAATACAGGGTCGAGGAGAGTTTGGGTTACAGCAACTGAAGGGGACACCATCGATCAGGTACCTGCCATCCACATTGCTCTTAATGCGACTGAAACCATATCCAAACATGTTAGATCACATGGAGGGAGAGCCTACTCATTATTCAGACTTACACAGGATAAACCCCACCCAGTAGCAGACCATTCAGCCCAACCAGCCCTTGCTGGCGAGTGTGTCCTCCCATCTTTAATTGCATAAACTTACCGTGGAAAACCTCTCCTCCCTTCTCCCTCACCTATTTGTTCAGCTCTCTCTTCATTGGATTGACATGATTCCTGTTGAGCCCTCCCTGTGAGAGTGTGTCCACATTCTCCCCACTCACTGGGGGAGGAGGAGGAACATTTCTCCTTAATTCCTGCTCAGGTCCCTTAATGTCCCTTGGATCTGCTTTTCCGTGACAGAGGAAGCATTGGGTCTGTATCCAGTCTGTCAGAACCTTTCATCAAGTTAGTGACCTCATTTAGGTCACCGCCCAGTTTCAGATCCTAAGAAATGGGATCAAGAGTTGGCTATTTGACCCATCAGTCCTATCCCTAGACTCAAGTCCTCTTCTGTGTCCACTTCTCCTGACCCTCAACTCCCTGATATTGCAAAAATGCATCTACCTCCTCTTTGAATACTTCCAGTGGTGTAGCTTCCACTACTGTCTGGGCTGGAGAATTCCAAACATTCATACCTCTGTTTTAAGTGAGTGTCTCCTTAACTCTAGCCCCTAGTTTGAGATGCCCCCACTAGTGAAAACATCTCAACATCTCCTCTGTCAAGTCCTTTCAGAATCTTATATGTTCCAAAAGATCACCCCTCATTCTTCTAAACTCTAATGAATAAAGGCCTCACCTGTTTAGCCATTCTTGATAAATCAACTCTTTCATCCCAGGAATCTGCCAAGTGAATGTCTTTTGAATTACTTCCAATATTTCCATGAGAGAGGCCACCCAGACTGCCAGTCCTTTCCTGATGTATAAGTGTGTAAATTTCTGGTAGACCCTCTTTGCTCCCTCTCCAGTGCCTTCACCAGCTGTTGTAATGTGTGACTGGAACCACCTCTGTGTGGTCTGACCAATAATCGATACATGTTCATTATTAGAGCTGAGGAGGAGTCTGATTCTCTCCGAGGGCTGTAGGACTCTCTTCCCCAGAGAACAGTAGTTGACTCATAGAGTCATAGAGATGTACAGCACAGAAACAGACCCTTTGATCCAACACGTCCATACTGACCAGATATCCTAAATTAATCTAATCCCATTTGTCAGCTTTTGGCCCATATCCCTCTAAACCCTTCCTATTCATATACCCATCCAGATGCCATACACGCATCACCCTCTGCGTGAAAAAGTTATCCTGTAGGTCCCTTTTAAATCTTTCCCCTCTCACCCTAAACCTATGCCCTCGAGTTTGGATTCCTCTATCCTGGGGAAAGATCTTGGCTGTTCACCCTATCCATGCCCCTCATGATTTTATAAACCTCTATAAGGTCACCCCTCAGCCTCCGACGCTCCAGGGAAAACAGCCCCAGCCTGTTCAGCCTCTCCCTGTAGCTCAAATCCTCCAACCCTGGCAACATGCTTGTAAATCTTTTCCAAACCCTTTCAAGTTTCACAACATCTTTCATATAGCAGGGAAACCCGAATTGAACACAGTGGCCTCAGTGTACATTTTGGAGGTAAAGGTAGAGAGGCTTTGGACTAACCAGAGTACTGGGGGGATCAGTGGGATTTGTGGGGGTGAGGCCACACTTGGATCAGCCAGGATTTTTTGGAATGGTAGGGTGAGCAGAAGGGACCAACTCCTACCCCAGATTCACCTGAACTTTCAGTTCCTGGAATTCAATTCACACTCAACACTGAGACAGCAGGAGGCAATTCAGCCCCAAGCCCTGCTCTACCATTCCATCAGATCACGACTGATCTGTATCTTAAACTCATCTCCCCTTGTGCTGTAATCACTTAATTACCTTAGCTGGGGATAAAGTATGGAGTTATTGAAGCACGCAATGGAGAAAGGACTGTCAGATTCTGGTGGCAGGAAGCAGGGTGAGTGGAGAGCAGACACCAGTGCAGGGTGCCTTGGCTCCAATGGCCTGTCTGTGCTGTCAATTCAATGTAACAAAAATCTACCGACATGACCTCTCACATTTTCAATTCACCCTTGCCCCTCACACTGACCTCCCCCCTGCTGGCCTCGAGGGCCATTTTTGGGCAGTGGGAGGGGGAGGGGTGGAATACTACATTTGCCCTCCCATTTGTGTGAAGAAGTGCTTCCTGACATCACCCCATCTCCGATCTGAAGGTTCTGCCCCTTACTCAGGGTGAATCTCTCTCTACTGACCTCGAGTTTCCTCAGTTGGGTCACCCCACTGAGGGAGACCAAGCAGAGAGATGATGGGGTGGGGGGAGGGGAGCACAGAAAAGATTAATACCTTTCAAAGAGACAAAGCAGAAAGAAATACTGACATAAAACCAGCAAAACCCAAGAGCCTGTCAGCAGCATATGTAAGGAGAGAGACAGAGTTAACATTTCAGACTGGTGATATTTTGTCAGAACTTACTCCCTGACTTCCTTGTTGTTGAAGTCTAGATATCGGTTACTGATCCACTGCACATCAAACCAGTCCTTGTAATTGTTGTTGCCACAGCATTGGAATTCCATCTGGATGTGGTCTATGGTCCTCTTCTGATAGCACCTCCCTGGGGTGTCTGTGTCCTTGTAGAAACGGATTCCGTTTCTCAGGCCAATCTTCAGCGAGGCGTCCAGGTTCCCTCTCATGAAGTAGCTCAGGAGTGAAGCAAACAGCATGAGGAAGGTGAAGAGGAATGAAAAGACGAGGTACGGCTCCACATAACCCTTCCATCGGGGGAACTTGGCCAGGTCCAATGAATCACTGCTGATCTTCACCCCGATGAAGTTGAGGAGCATAGACAGGAGGCCCACCACGATCAGGGTATTGGGGACAAGGTGAATATCAGTGTTGTCCATCACCTCACTCCGTCTCTTCAGCTCACATTTGAGGTAAATTCCCAAAGCGAAAGTCAGGATTCCAGTAAGGACTGAGAGCCAGCAGAGCATCCATAGGGTTTGCGCCAAGTGGACACGTTTTTGAAAGGTGAATTTCACTTTGAGTAAAACCATGTCTGTGCTGGTTTTTCAAACAATCTCTGCCACCCTCTCTCTTTCAATCTCCAGGGAGGGAAGGGCTACTGGGGCCAGGGGGATTCACAACGCAGTCCAATCAGATGGGCTTGAGTGCAGCAGTCCTAACTGTTCATCCATTGTGGAGCTGCACAGTTCACTGCAGTTCACTGAGGGCAAATCAAGAGAAAAGCTTTGACCTAATTTCCCAAACACCAGGTGGTAAGCTCTGATTTGGAACCAGTGTCCTACCAATAAGAACAGAGAGATATTTGTCCAAATCAGCAAATTCCGTTTCAATGTCACCTGTGAGCTTTATCAGTACTTACAGTCTTTAATACCTCAGTTATAGCTCTGTAATGTGCCATTATAATCCACTCATCTCTGTCCTTGTCTCAGCTTACTATGGGAAACTATTGTGTTTCACATTATGGGTAGATAGTGGCTGTCGGATGAGACTAGCAATCTTGTGAAGAAAGGTTAGCACATTGAGCCACTCCTGATCAAAGTTTCAAAGAATGAAAGGTGATCTTATTGAAACATATAAGATCCTGAGAGAAAACAAATCCTTGGAGAAACTCAGCAGGTCTGGCAGTGTCTGAGGAGAGAAAGCAGAGTTAATGCCATTCTGAAGAAGGCTCAGTAGACCTGAAACATTTCAGATTTCCAGCATCCGCAGCTGGTTTTTTTTGGTTAAGATCCTGAGAGGACTAAACAGGGTGGATACTGAGAGGATGACTCCTTGTTGGGGGATTCTGGCACTCGGGTGCACAGTCTCCCATTTAAGGGAGATGAGGACAAATTTCTTCACAGATGGTAATGAGAAGGTAGTGGAATTCTGTCTCTATTCTCCCCCCCCCCCACCCCAATCAATGGAAGCTGTGTGTTCAGGGCTGAATTGGAGAGATTTTTGATTGACCCCAGTACTAGATCAATGGAGGTGACCTTCATGTTCTCTCCAGCGGCCAAGACAGTGGTAATTGGTGAAACGAAAACAACTGATTAAAGACAACCAATGAATATCACCATTTTCAGCAGGGCCTACATCCTGACAGCGATGAATAAAACAATTAAATAAATGTAACAGTTGCACCTTGCATGAGCTCAGGCTCTCCAAAACACACCCAGCAACTTTATCTGCAGTCCTGCTACATGCAGTCATAAATGGTGGCTGAGATGGAGAGGGAGACTCCACAAATATCCCTATCCTCAATGAAGGAACAGCCCAGCCCATCAGTGCAAAAGATAAGGCTGAAGCTTTTCCACTAATCTTCAAGTGGTAGTGCCAAGTGGGTGATCCATCTCGGCCTCCTCCTGCAGTCTTCTGCCAATTCAGTTCATTCCATATGATATCAAGAAACAGTTGGAGGCACTGGACACTGCAGAGGCTATGGGCCCTGACAACATAATGGCAACAGTACTGAAGAATTGTGTTCTAGAACTTGCTGCTCACCTCGCTAAGCTGTTCCAGTACAGCTACAACACTGTCATCTATCAGACAATGTGGAAAATTGCCCAGGTATGTCCTGTACATAAAGAGCAGGACAAATCCAACTCACAATTACTACCCCATCAGTCTACTCTCGACCGTCAGTAAAGTGATCGAAGGTGTCATCAACAGTGTTATCAAATAGCACCTGCTCAGCAAAAGCCTGCTCAGTGACACCCAGTTTGGGTTCCGCCAGGGCCACTCAGCATATTAGGGAGCTCTAGGAAACCTGGAGTCAATGGGAGTTGGGAATAAAACTCTCCTCTGGTTGGAGTCATACCTGGGACATCGGAAGATGTTTGTGGTTGTTGAAGGTCAGTCATCTCAGTTCCAAGGCAGGTCTGCAGGAGTTCCTCAAGATAGTGTCCTAGGCCCAACCATCTTAGCTGCTTCATCAATGACCTTCTCTGCACAATAAGGTCAGAGTGGGGAATGCTACAGAACTTGAGCAATATCGAGGCTTGGGATGATAAGTAGCAAGTAACATTCATGTCACCCAAATGCCAGGCAATCTATTCATTACCCTTTCAAATTCTTTGGCACTACCATCACTGAATGCCCCACTATCAACATCCTGAGGGTTACTATTGACAAGAAATTGAACTGGACTAGTTATATAAATTCAGTGCAGGTCAGAAGTTGGGAATCCTATACTGAGTAACTCATCTCCTGACTCCCCAGAACCTATCCATCTCCAAGATACAAGGCAGGAGTGTGAAGGAATACTCCCCTCTTCCCTGGTGGAGTGCAGCTCCACAACATTCAGGAAGCTTGACATCCTGGATAATGCAGCCTACTTGATTGGCACTACATCTACTCCATCCACCATCAACACTCAGTTGCAGCAGTGTGTACCATTTACAAGGTACACTGCAGAAATTCACAATGGTTTCTTAGAAATCACTTTCCATGCCCACAACTACTAGTGTGACAACCCCTATGAGGCCAATGGAGCTCCTTAGGGAGCTAGTTGAGTATGAGTTCATACAGGCATGGCCTATCTGCTGAAACTCTGCTCTTTAGCTGCTTTTACTGGGGAGTTGATAGTGCGGTGATATTGTTGCTGCAGTAATATTCCAGAGACACACAGAAGACTCAAGGGATCCAGGTTCAAATCCATCTGTCTCTCTTGATGCCTTTAGAGAGGTGGGCACCATGAGGGATGTAGTGCTTTATTTGTCCCTCCAATTCCAGTTTGATTTAGCCCCTTCCCTCTCACCCTCCCCTCTCCTTCATTTTTGATGGTTTCCATTGGCCATAAAGGCCTTTGCTTGTAAATATTTGATTGGCGCCATGGGTGATTACTGTTGGTAGTTAAAGTAATTAAAAACAAAGTCCCAGGGATTTTGGTGGTGGTGAAGTTGCTCAGTTGTGTGGCTGGGTATAAGAGAGAAAAGATTGAAGCAGACCCTGGAGGGTTTTAATGGTCCAGTGGTAGTGTTCCTACCTCTGATCCAAGAGGCCTAGTCTCAAGGTGTAATAACATCTCTGAGCAGGTTGGTTAGGAAAATGTCGATAAAGCAGAGTCAAGGATGGGTGTAGAACGATCTGTCCTGAGCTGGGACAAGCCTGTCCACGTCATGTGTAGTGGCTCTGTTCAACAACAGGTTCAAGAAGGCAGCTCAGCACCACCCTCTCTAGGGAAACTAGGGTCAGGCAATGGGCTGCTGACCCAGCCAGCGATGCCCATGTCCAATGAACAAATCAAAAAAGGAAGATTTTCATTGAAGTGTTGTCACTGTTGTAATGTGGGAAACAGGGCAGAAAGGCTATGCACAGCAAGATCTCACACACAGTGAGGGAATAAATATCGAGGTTGTGGACCTTCTGACGGTAAAAAATGTTCTCTGTTTTTGAAAAGGGCAAGAGTAAGTTTTACCCAATTTCAATCCCTCAACACATTTGCTGAGAAATGGCTGTGTCATAAGCACATGGCTGTGGGCAGGATCTTGCTGTGCTGCCAATTGACTTTCATGTTTTCTACATCACAACAGAGGCCTCACTTTAACAATAATTACTTAGTTGGCTTTCAAAGCCTACAATTTGTCCTGGGATTGTGAATGGCTCAAGTGATAAGCAAGTGTTTCTCAGCCAAAGGCAAACAAATATTTTAAATGAATTCCTGGTTTCTTTCTGACGTTTGGTACCTGCCGTACCTGCACAAACTGTAGGTGTCACTGCTGCACTTTGCCGAGAATTATTTGTCTATTTGTCTGTTTGTCTAAGCTGAGCTGAGCTGAGCTGAGTGAGAACGACAAAGAAGTGCCAAGCCGAGACTGTTTCAAAGTGTAGGTCTCAGAAAGACTGAGTACCTACTTCATTTGAAATATTTTGGGAGTCTCGCATGATTTATGGCAGCAGCAAGACTCTCTCAGCGCCTTTCCAATCATGAATGACAACCCGCCAACAACGTGGGAGTGTGAGCAGTCACACCTACGAATAGTCCAAAGTGCTTTAAAACAAAGCCAGTTACTGATAGAAGATGCAGCAGCCAATTTACAGACTGCAAGCTCCAATGGACAACAATCTTAGAATGACCCAAAATCGAAAGAGGGCACAACCAACACCATTGCATCCTCACCACTGATCGTATGACAGTGCAGATCCCCGTCATCACTAACCGTGTGACAGTGCCTACTCCCCGCAACACTGACTGTCTGACAGTGCCTGCTCCCATAACACTGACCCTCTGACAGTGCCTGTCCCAAAACACTGACCCTCTGACAGTGCCTGTCCCACAACACTGACCCTCTGATAGTGCCTGCTCCCGCAACACTGACCCTCTGATAGTGTCTGCTCCCACAACACTGACCGTCTGACAGTGCCTGTCCCACAACACTGACCCTCTGATAGTGCCTGCTCCCACAACACAGACCCTCTGATAGTGTCTGCTCCCACAACAGTGACCGTCTGACAGTGCCTGTCCCACAACACTGACCCTCTGACAGTGCCAGCTCCCACAACACTGACCCTCTGACAGTGCCTGCTCCCACAACACTGACTGTCTGACAGTGCCTGTCCCACAACACTGACCCTCTGACCGTGCCTGCTCCCACAACACTGACCCTCTGACAGTGCCTGCTCCCATAACACTGACCCTCTGACAGTGCCTGTCCCAAAACACTGACCCTCTGACAGTGCCTGTCCCACAACACTGACCCTCTGACAGTGCCTGTCCCAAAACACTGACCCTCTGACAGTGCCTGTCCCACAACACTGACCCTCTGACAGTGCCTGTCCCAAAACACTGACCGTCTGACAGTGCCTGCTCCCATAACACTGACCCTCTGACAGTGCCTGTCCCAAAACACTGACCCTCTGACAGTGCCTGTCCCACAACACTGACCCTCTGACAGTGCCTGTCCCAAAACACTGACCCTCTGACAGTGCCTGTCCCACACCACTGACCCTCTGACAGTGCCTGTCCCAAAACACTGACCCTCTGACAGTGCCTGTCCCACAACACTGACCCTCTGATAGTGCCTGCTCCCACAACACTGACCGTCTGATAGTGTCTGCTCCCACAACACTGACCGTCTGACAGTGCCTGTCCCACAACACTGACCCTCTGACAGTGCCTGTCCCAAAACACTGACCCTCTGACAGTGCCTGTCCCACAACACTGACCCTCTGACAGTGCCTGTCCCAAAACACTGACCGTCTGACAGTGCCTGCTCCCATAACACTGACCCTCTGACAGTGCCTGTCCCAAAACACTGACCCTCTGACAGTGCCTGTCCCACAACACTGACCCTCTGACAGTGCCTGTCCCAAAACACTGACCCTCTGACAGTGCCTGTCCCACAACACTGACCCTCTGACAGTGCCTGCTCCCAAAACACTGACCCTCTGACAGTGCCTGTCCCACAACACTGACCGTCCGATTGTGCCTGCTCCCATAACACTGACCGTCTGACCGTGCCTGGTCCCACAACACTGACCGTCCGATTGTGCCTCCTCTCACAACACTGACCCTCTGAAAGTACTTTCTCCCACAACACTGACCGTCTGACAGTGCCTGCCCACATAACACTGACCGTCTGACCGTGCCTGCTCCCACAACACTGACCCTCTGACAGTGCCAGCTCCCACAACACTGACCCTCTGACAGTGCCTGCTCCCACAACACTGACTGTCTGACAGTGCATGTCCCACAACACTGACCCTCTGACAGTGCCTGCTCCCACAACACTGACTGTCTGACAGTGCCTGTCCCACAACACTGACCCTCTGACAGTGCCTGCTCCCACAACACTGACTGTCTGACAGTGCCTGTCCCACAACACTGACCCTCTGACAGTGCCTGCTCCCACAACACTGACCCTTTGACAGTGCCTGTCCCACAACACTGACCCTCTGACAGTGCCTGCTCCCACAACACTGACCCTCTGACAGTGCCTGCTCCCACATCACTGACCGTCTGACAGTGCCTGCTCCCACAACACTGACCGTCTGACAGTGCCTGCTCCCACAACACTGACCATCTCACAGTGCCTGCTCCCACAACACTGACCCTTTGACAGTGCCTGATCCCACAACACTGACCCTCTGATAGTGCCTGATCCCACAACACTGACCGTCTGACAGTGCCTGCTCCCATAACACTGACCCTCTGACAGTGCCTGATCCCACAACACTGACCCTCTGACAGTGCCTGTCCCACAACACTGACCGTCTGACAGTGCCTGCTCCCATAACACTGACCGTCTGACAGTGCCTGCTCCCACAACACTGACCCTCTGACAGTGCCTGCTCCCACAACACTGACCCTCTGATAGTGCCTGCCCCACAACACTGACCGTCTGACAGTGTCTGCTCCCATAAAACTGACCGTCTGACAGTGCCTGCTCCCACAACACTGACCCTCTGACAGTGCCTGCTCCCAAAACACTGACCCTCTGACAGTGCCTGTCCCACAACACTGACCCTCTGACAGTGCCTGCTCCAACAACACTGACCGTCTGACAGTGCCTGTCCCACAACACTGACCCTCTGATAGTGCATGCTCTCTCAACACTGACCGTCTGACAGTGCCTGCTCACATAACACTGACCGTCTGACAGTGCCTGCTCCCACAACACTGACCCTCTGACAGTGCCTGCTCCCACAACACTGACCCTCTGACAGTGCCTGCTCCCACAACACTGACCCTCTGACAGTGCCTGCTCCCATAACACTGACCGTCTGACAGTGCCTGCTCCCACAACACTGACCCTCTGACAGTGCCTGCTCCCACAACACTGACCCTCTGACAGTGCCTGCCCCCACAACACTGACCCTCTGACAGTGCCTGCTCCCACAACACTGACCCTCTGACAGTGCCTGCTCCCACAACACTGACCCTCTGACAGTGTCTGCTCCCACAACACTGACCCTCTGACAGTGCCTGCTGCCACAACACTGACCGTCTGACCGTGCCTGCTCCCACAACACTGACCCTCTGACAGTGCCTGCTCTCACAACACTGACCCTCTGACAGTGCCTGCTCCCACAACACTGACCCTCTGAAAGTACCTGCTCCCACATCACTGACCGTCTGACAGTGCCTGCTCCCACAACACTGACTGTATGACAGTGCCTGCTCCCACAACACTGACCCTCTGATAGTGCCTGCTCCCTCAATACTGACCGTCTGACAGTGCCTGCTCCCATAACACTGACCGTCTGACCGTGCCTGCTCCCACAACACTGACCCTCTGATAGTGCCTGCTCCCACAACACTGACCGTCTGACAGTGCCTGCTCCCATAACACTGACCGTCTGACAGTGCCTGCTCCCATAAAACTGACAGTCTGACAGTGCCTGCTCCCACAACACTGACCCTCTGACAGTGTCTGTCACACAACACTGACCCTCTGATAGTGTCTGTCACACAACACTGACCCTCTGATAGTGCCTGCTCCCTCAACACTGACCCTCTGACAGTGTCTGTCACACAACACTGACCCTCTGATAGTGGCTGCTCCCACATCACTGACCCTCTGATAGTGCCTGCTCCCTCAACACTGACCGTCTGACAGTACCTGCTCCCATAACACTGACCGTCTGACCGTGCCTGCTCCCAAACACTGACCGTCTGACAGTGCCTGCTCCCAAACACTGACCGTCTGACAGTGCCTGCCCCCACAACACTGACCGTCTGACAGTGCCTGCTCCCATAACACTGACCGTCTGACCGTGCCTGCTCCCATAACACTAACCCTTTGACAGTGCCTGCTCCCAAACACTGACCCTCTGACAGTGCCTACTCCTACAACACTGACCCTCTGACAGTGCCTGCCCCCACAACACTGACTGTCTAACAGTGCCTGCTCCCATAGCAGTGACCGTCTGACAGTACCTGCCCCCACAACACTGACCGTCTGACAGTGCCTGCTCCCATAACACTGACCATCTGACAGTGCCTGCTCCCACAACACTGACCGTCTGATATTGCCTGCTCCCACAACACTGACCGTCTGACAGTGCCTGCTCCCATAACACTGACCGTCTGACAGTGCCTGCTCCCATAACACTAACCCTTTGACAGTGCCTGCTCCCAAACACTGACCGTCTGACAGTGCCTGCTCTCACAACACTGACTGTCTGACAGTGCCTGCTCCCACAACACTGACCGTCTGACAGTGCCTGCTCCCACAACACTGACCCTCTGACAGTGCCTGCTCCCACAACACTGACCCTCTGACAGTGCCTGCTCCCACAACACTGACCGTCTGACAGTGCCTGCTCTCACAACACTGACCCTCTGACAGTGCCTGCTCCCACAACACTGACCCTCTGACAGTGCCTGCTCCCACAACACTGACCCTCTGATAGTGCCTGCTCCCATAACACTGACCGTCTGACTGTGCCTGCTCCCACATCACTGACCGTCTGACAGTGCCTGCTCACACAACACTGAAAGTCTGACAGTGCCTGCTCCCATAACACTGACCGTCTGACAGTGCCTGCTCCCACAACACTGACCCTCTGACAGTGCCTGCTCCCACATCACTGACCGTCTGACAGTGCCTGCTCCTACAACACTGACCCTCTGACAGTGCCTGCTCCCACAACACTGACCGTCTGACAGTGCCTGCTCTCTCAACACTGACCCTCTGACAGTGCCTGCTTCCACAACACTGACCCTCTGACAGAGCCTGCTCCCATAACACTGACCGTCTGACAGTGCCTGGCCCCACAACACTGACCGTCTGACAGTGCCTGCTCCCACATCACTGACCGTCTCATAGTGCCTGCTCCCACAACTTTGACCGTCTGACAGTGCCTGGTCCCACAACACTAACCCTCTGATTGTGCCTCCTCTCACAACACTGACCCACTGAAAGTACTTTCTCCCACAACACTGACCGTCTGACAGTGCCTGCCCCACAACACTGACCATCTGACAGTGCCTGCCCCACAACACTGACCATCTGACAGTGCCAGCTCTCACAACACTGACCGTCTGACAGTGCCTGCTCCCACAACACTGACCGTCTGACAGTGCCTGCCCCACAACACTGACCATCTGACAGTGCCTGCCCCACAACACTGACCATCTGACAGTGCCTGCCCCACAACACTGACCGTCTGACAGTGCCTGCTCCCATAAAACTGACCGTCTGACAGTGCCTGCTCCCACAACACTGACCCTCTGACAGTGCCTGTCCCACAACACTGACCCTCTGATAGTGCCTGCTCCCTCAGCACTGACCGTCTGACAGTGCCTGCTCACATAACACTGACCGTCTGATAGTGCCTGCTCCCACAACACTGACCGTCTGACAGTGCCTGCTCCCACAACACTGACCCTCAGCTAGTACCTGCTCCCACAACACTGACCCTCTGACAGTGCCTGCTCCCACAACACTGACCGTCTGACAGTGCCTGCTCCCACAACACTGACCCTCTGACAGTGCCTGCTCCCAAACACTGACCCTCTGACAGTGCCTGCTCCTACAACACTGACCCTTTGACAGTGCCTGCCCCCACAACACTGACTGTCTGACCGTGCCTGCTCCCACAACACTGACCGTCTGACAGTGCCTGCTCCCACAACACTGACCATCTGAAAGTACCTGCTCCCACATCACTGACCGTCTGATTGTGCCTGTCCCACAACACTGACCCTCTGATAGTGCCTGCCCCCACAACACTGACACTCTGACAGTGCCTACTCCCACAACACTGACCCTCTGACAGTGCCTGCTCCCACAACACTGACCGTCTGACCGTGCCTGCTCCCACAGCACTGACCGTCTGACAGTGCCTGCTCCCACAACACTGACTGTCTGACAGTGCCTGCTCCCACAACACTGACCGTCTGACAGTGCCTTCTCTCTCAACACTGACCCTCTGACAGTGCCTGCTCCCATAACACTGACCCTCTGACAGTGCCTGCTCCCATAACACTGACCCTCTGACAGTGCCTGCTCCCATAACACTGACCCTCTGACAGTGCCTGCTCCCACAACACTGACCCTCTGACAGTGCCTGCTCCCATAACACTGACCCTCTGACAGTGCCTGCTCCCTCAACACTGACCCTCTGACAGTGCCTGCTGCCACAACACTGACCGTCTGACCATGCCTGCTCCCACAACACTGACCGTCTGACAGTGCCTGCTCCCACAACACTGACCCTCTGACAGTGCCTGCTCCCACATCACTGACCGTCTGAAAGTACCTGCTCCCACATCACTGACCGTCTGACAGTGCCTGCTCCCACAACACTGACTGTATGACAGTGCCTGCTCCCACAACACTGACCCTCTGATAGTGCCTGCTCCCTCAATACTGACCGTCTGACATTGCCTGCTCCCATAACACTGACCGTCTGACCGTGCCTGCTCCCACAACACTGACCCTCTGATAGTGCCTGCTCCCACAACACTGACCGTCTGACAGTGCCTGCTCCCATAACACTGACCGTCTGACAGTGCCTGCTCCCATAAAACTGACAGTCTGACAGTGCCTGCTCCCACAACACTGACCCTCTGACAGTGTCTGTCACACAACACTGACCCTCTGATAGTGTCTGTCACACAACACTGACCCTCTGATAGTGCCTGCTCCCTCAACACTGACCCTCTGACAGTGTCTGTCACACAACACTGACCCTCTGATAGTGCCTGCTCCCTCAACACTGACCGTCTGACAGTGCCTGCTCCCATAACACTGACCGTCTGACCGTGCCTGCTCCCATAACACTGACCGTCTGACAGTGCCTGCTCCCAAACACTGACCGTCTGACAGTGCCTGCCCCCACAACACTGACCGTCTGACAGTGCCTGCTCCCATAACACTGACCGTCTGACAGTGCCTGCTCCCATAAAAATGACAGTCTGACAGTGCCTGCTCCCACAACACTGACCCTCTGACAGTGCCTGCTCCCACAACACTGACCGTCTGACAGTGCCTGCTCCCATAACACTGACCGTCTGACCGTGCCTGCTCCCATAACACTAACCCTTTGACAGTGCCTGCTCCCAAACACTGACCCTCTGACAGTGCCTGCTCCCTCAGCACTGACCGTCTGACAGTGCCTGCTCACATAACACTGACCGTCTGATAGTGCCTGCTCCCACAACACTGACCGTCTGACAGTGCCTGCTCCCACAACACTGACCCTCAGCTAGTGCCTGCTCCCACAACACTGACCCTCTGACAGTGCCTGCTCCCACAACACTGACCGTCTGACAGTGCCTGCTCCCACAACACTGACCCTCTGACAGTGCCTGCTCCCAAACACTGACCCTCTGACAGTGCCTGCTCCTACAACACTGACACTTTGACAGTGCCTGCCCCCACAACACTGACTGTCTGACCGTGCCTGCTCCCACAACACTGACCGTCTGACAGTGCCTGCTCCCACAACACTGACCATCTGAAAGTACCTGCTCCCACATCACTGACCGTCTGATTGTGCCTGTCCCACAACACTGACCCTCTGATAGTGCCTGCTCCCACAACACTGACACTCTGACAGTGCCTACTCCCACAACACTGACCCTCTGACAGTGCCTGCTCCCACAACACTGACCGTCTGACCGTGCCTGCTCCCACAGCACTGACCGTCTGACAGTGCCTGCTCCCACAACACTGACTGTCTGACAGTGCCTGCTCCCACAACACTGACCGTCTGACAGTGCCTTCTCTCTCAACACTGACCCTCTGACAGTGCCTGCTCCCATAACACTGACCCTCTGACAGTGCCTGCTCCCATAACACTGACCCTCTGACAGTGCCTGCTCCCATAACACTGACCCTCTGACAGTGCCTGCTCCCACAACACTGACCCTCTGACAGTGCCTGCTCCCATAACACTGACCCTCTGACAGTGCCTGCTCCCTCAACACTGACCCTCTGACAGTGCCTGCTGCCACAACACTGACCGTCTGACCGTGCCTGCTCCCACAACACTGACCGTCTGACAGTGCCTGCTCCCACAACACTGACCCTCTGACAGTGCCTGCTCCCACATCACTGACCGTCTGAAAGTACCTGCTCCCACAACACTGACCGTCTGACCGTGCCTGCTCCCATAACACTAACCCTTTCACAGTGCCTGCTCCCAAACACTGACCCTCTGACAGTGCCTGCTCCCATAGCAGTGACCGTCTGACAGTACCTGCCCCCACAACACTGACCGTCTGACAGTGCCTGCTCCCATAACACTGACCATTTGACAGTGCCTGCTCCCACAACACTGACCCTCTGATAGTGCCTGCTCCCATAACACTGACCGTCTGACTGTGCCTGCTCCCAAACACTGACCGTCTGACAGTGCCTGCCCCCACAACACTGACCGTCTGACAGTGCCTGCTCCCATAACACTGACCGTCTGACAGTGCCTGCTCGCACAAGACTGACCCTCTGACAGTGCCTGTCACACAACACTGACCCTCTGATAGTGCCTGCTCCCTCAACACTGACCGTCTGACAGTGCCTGCTCCCATAACACTGACCGTCTGACCGTGCCTGCTCCCATAACACTAACCCTTTGACAGTGCCTGCTCCCAAACACTGACCCTCTGACAGTGCCTACTCCTACAACACTGACCCTCTGACAGTGCCTGCCCCCACAACACTGACTGTCTAACAGTGCCTGCTCCCATAGCAGTGACCGTCTGACAGTACCTGCCCCCACAACACTGACCGTCTGACAGTGCCTGCTCCCATAACACTGACCATCTGACAGTGCCTGCTCCCACAACACTGACCGTCTGACATTGCCTGCTCCCACAACACTGACCGTCTGACAGTGCCTGCTCCCATAACACTGACCGTCTGACAGTGCCTGCTCCCATAACACTAACCCTTTGACAGTGCCTGCTCCCAAACACTGACCGTCTGACAGTGCCTGCTCCCACAACACTGACCCTCTGACAGTGCCTGCTCCCACAACACTGACCCTCTGACAGTGCCTGCTCTCACAACACTGACCGTCTGACACTGCCTGCTCTCACAACACTGACCCTCTGACAGTGCCTGCTCCCACAACACTGACCCTCTGACAGTGCCTGCTCCCACAACACTGACCCTTTGACAGTACCTGCTCCCACAACACTGACCGTCTGATAGTGCCTGCTCCCATAACACTGACCGTCTGACTGTGCCTGCTCCCACATCACTGACCGTCTGACAGTGCCTGCTCACACAACACTGAAAGTCTGACAGTGCCTGCTCCCATAACACTGACCGTCTGACAGTGCCTGCTCCCACAACACTGACCCTCTGACAGTGCCTGCTCCCACATCACTGACCGTCTGACAGTGCCTGCTCCTACAACACTGACCCTCTGACAGTGCCTGCTCCCACAACACTGACCGTCTGACAGTGCCTGCTCTCTCAACGCTGACCCTCTGACAGTGCCTGCTTCCACAACACTGACCGTCCGACAGAGCCTGCTCCCATAACACTGACCGTCTGACAGTGCCTGGCCCCACAACACTGACCGTCTGACAGTGCCTGCTCCCACATCACTGACCGTCTCATAGTGCCTGCTCCCACAACACTGACCGTCTGACAGTGCCTGGTCCCACAACACTAACCCTCTGATTGTGCCTCCTCTCACAACACTGACCCACTGAAAGTACTTTCTCCCACAACACTGACCGTCTGACAGTGCCTGCCCCACAACACTGACCATCTGACAGTGCCTGCCCCACAACACTGACCATCTGACAGTGCCAGCTCTCACAACGCTGACCGTCTGACAGTGCCTGCTCCCACAACACTGACCGTCTGACAGTGCCTGCCCCACAACACTGACCATCTGACAGTGCCTGCCCCACAACACTGACCATCTGACAGTGCCTGCCCCACAACACTGACCGTCTGACAGTGCCTGCTCCCATAAAACTGACCGTCTGACAGTGCCTGCTCCCACAACACTGACCCTCTGACAGTGCCTGTCCCACAACACTGACCCTCTGATAGTGCCTGCTCCCTCAACACTGACCGTCTGACAGTGCCTGCTCACATAACACTGACCGTCTGATAGTGCCTGCTCCCACAACACTGACCGTCTGACAGTGCCTGCTCCCACAACACTGACCCTCAGCTAGTGCCTGCTCCCACAACACTGACCCTCTGACAGTGCCTGCTCCCACAACACTGACCGTCTGACAGTGCCTGCTCCCACAACACTGACCCTCTGACAGTGCCTGCTCCCAAACACTGACCCTCTGACAGTGCCTGCTCCTACAACACTGACCCTTTGACAGTGCCTGCCCCCACAACACTGACTGTCTGACCGTGCCTGCTCCCTCAACACTGACCGTCTGACAGTGCCTGCTCCCACAACACTGACCATCTGAAAGTACCTGCTCCCACATCACTGACCGTCTGATTGTGCCTGTCCCACAACACTGACCCTCTGATAGTGCCTGCTCCCACAACACTGACACTCTGACAGTGCCTACTCCCACAACACTGACCCTCTGACAGTGCCTGCTCCCACAACACTGACCGTCTGACCGTGCCTGCTCCCACAGCACTGACAGTCTGACAGTGCCTGCTCCCACAACACTGACCGTCTGACAGTGCCTGCTCCCACAACACTGACCGTCTGACAGTGCCTTCTCTCTCAACACTGACCCTCTGACAGTGCCTGCTCCCATAACACTGACCCTCTGACAGTGCCTGCTCCCATAACACTGACCCTCTGACAGTGCCTGCTCCCATAACACTGACCCTCTGACAGTGCCTGCTCCCACAACACTGACCCTCTGACAGTGCCTGCTCCCATAACACTGACCCTCTGACAGTGCCTGCTCCCTCAACACTGACCCTCTGACAGTGCCTGCTGCCACAACACTGACCGTCTGACCGTGCCTGCTCCCACAACACTGACCCTCTGACAGTGCCTGCTCCCACAACACTGACCCTCTGACAGTGCCTGCTCCCACATCACTGACCGTCTGAAAGTACCTGCTCCCACATCACTGACCGTCTGACAGTGCCTGCTCCCACAACACTGACTGTATGACAGTGCCTGCTCCCACAACACTGACCCTCTGATAGTGCCTGCTCCCTCAATACTGACCGTCTGACAGTGCCTGCTCCCATAACACTGACCGTCTGAGCGTGCCTGCTCCCACAACACTGACCCTCTGATAGTGCCTGCTCCCACAACACTGACCGTCTAACAGTGCCTGCTCCCATAACACTGACCGTCTGACAGTGCCTGCTCCCATAAAACTGACAGTCTGACAGTGCCTGCTCCCACAACACTGACCCTCTGACAGTGTCTGTCACACAACACTGACCCTCTGATAGTGTCTGTCACACAACACTGACCCTCTGATAGTGCCTGCTCCCTCAACACTAACCCTCTGACAGTGTCTGTCACACAACACTGACCCTCTGATAGTGCCTGCTCCCTCAACACTGACCGTCTGACAGTGCCTGCTCCCATAACACTGACCGTCTGACCGTGCCTGCTCCCATAACACTGACCGTCTGACAGTGCCTGCTCCCAAACACTGACCGTCTGACAGTGCCTGCCCCCACAACACTGACCGTCTGACAGTGCCTGCTCCCATAACACTGACCGTCTGACAGTGCCTGCTCCCATAAAAATGACAGTCTGACAGTGCCTGCTCCCACAACACTGACCCTCTGACAGTGCCTGTCACACAACACTGACCCTCTGATCGTGCCTGCTCCCTTAACACTGACTGTCTGACAGTGCCTGCTCCCATAACACTGACCGTCTGACCGTGCCTGCTCCCATAACACTAACCCTTTGACAGTGCCTGCTCCCAAACACTGACCCTCTGACAGTGCCTGCTCCCATAGCAGTGACCGTCTGACAGTACCTGCCCCCACAACACTGACCGTCTGACAGTGCCTGCTCCCATAACACTGACCATTTGACAGTGCCTGCTCCCACAACACTGACCCTCTGATAGTGCCTGCTCCCATAACACTGACCGTCTGACTGTGCCTGCTCCCACATCACTGACCGTCTGACAGTGCCTGCTCACACAACACTGAAAGTCTGACAGTGCCTGCTCCCACAACACTGACCCTCTGACAGTGCCTGTCACACAACACTGACCCTCTGATAGTGCCTGCTCCCTCAACACTGACCGTCTGACAGTGCCTGCTCCCATAACACTGACCGTCTGACCGTGTCTGCTCCCATAACACTAATCCTTTGACAGTGCCTGCTCCCAAACACTGACCCTCTGACAGTGCCTGCTCCCAAACACTGACTGTCTGACAGTGCCTACTCCTACAACACTGACCGTCTGACAGTGCCTGCCCCCACAACACTGACTGTCTGACAGTGCCTGCTCCCATAGCAGTGACCGTCTGACAGTACCTGCCCCCACAACACTGACCGTCTGACAGTGCCTGCTCCCATAACACTGACCATCTGACAGTGCCTGCTCCCACAACACTGACCGTCTGACATTGCCTGCTCCCACAACACTGACCGTCTGACAGTGCCTGCTCCCATAACACTGACCGTCTGACAGTGCCTGCTCCCATAACACTAACCCTTTGACAGTGCCTGCTCCCAAACACTGACCGTCTGACAGTGCCTGCTCTCACAACACTGACCCTCTGACAGTGCCTGCTCCCACAACACTGACCCTCTGACAGTGCCTGCTCCCACAACACTGACCCTCTGACAGTGCCTGCTCCCACAACACTGACCCTCTGACAGTGCCTGCTCTCACAACACTGACCCTCTGACAGTGCCTGCTCCCACAACACTGACCGTCTGACAGTGCCTGCTCTCACAACACTGACCCTCTGACAGTGCCTGCTCCCACAACACTGACCCTCTGACAGTGCCTGCTCCCACAACACTGACCCTCTGATAGTGCCTGCTCCCATACCACTGACCGTCTGACTGTGCCTGCTCCCACATCACTGACCGTCTGACAGTGCCTGCTCACACAACACTGAAAGTCTGACAGTGCCTGCTCCCATAACACTGACCGTCTGACAGTGCCTGCTCACATACAACTGACCGTCTGACAGTGCCTGCTCCCATAACACTGACCGTCTGACAGTGCCTGCTCCCATAACACTGACCGTCTGACAGTGCCTGCTCCCACAACACTAACTGTCTGTTAGTGCCTGCTCCCACATCACTGACCGTCTGACAGTGCCTGCTCCCACAACACTGACCCTCTGACAGTGCCTGCTCCCACAACACTGACCCTCTGACAGTGCCTGCTCCCACAACACTGACCGTCTGACAGAGCCTGCTCCCATAACACTGACCGTCTGACAGTGCCTGCTCCCACAACACTGACCGTCTGACAGTGCCTGCTCCCACATCACTGACCGTCTCATAGTGCCTGCTCCCACAACACTGACACTCTGACAGTGCCTGGTCCCACAACACTAACCCTCTGATTGTGCCTCCTCTCACAACACTGACGCTCTGAAAGTACTTTCTCCCACAACACTGACCGTCTGACAGTGCCTGCCCCACAACACTGACCGTCTGACAGTGCCTGCTCCCATAAAACTGACCGACTGACAGTGCCTGCTCCCACAACACTGACCCTCTGACAGTGCCTGTCCCACAACACTGACCCTCTGATAGTGCCTGCTCCCTCAACACTGACCGTCTGACAGTGCCTGCTCACATAACACTGACCGTCTGATAGTGCCTGCTCCCACAACACTGACCGTCTGACAGTGCCTGCTCCCACAACACTGACCCTCAGCTAGTGCCTGCTCCCACAACACTGACCCTCTGACAGTGCCTGCTCCCACAACACTGACCGTCTGACAGTGCCTGCTCCCACAACACTGACCCTCTGACAGTGCCTGCTCCCAAACACTGACCCTCTGACAGTGCCTGCTCCTACAACACTGACCCTTTGACAGTGCCTGCCCCCACAACACTGACTGTCTGACCGTGCCTGCTCCCACAACACTGACCGTCTGACAGTGCCTGCTCCCACAACACTGACCATCTGAAAGTACCTGCTCCCACATCACTGACCGTCTGATTGTGCCTGTCCCACAACACTGACCCTCTGATAGTGCCTGCTCCCACAACACTGACACTCTGACAGTGCCTACTCCCACAACACTGACCCTCTGACAGTGCCTGCTCCTACAACACTGACCGTCTGACCGTGCCTGCTCCCACAGCACTGACCGTCTGACAGTGCCTGCTCCCACAACACTGACCGTCTGACAGTGCCTGCTCCCACAACACTGACCGTCTGACAGTGCCTTCTCTCTCAACACTGACCCTCTGACAGTGCCTGCTCCCATAACACTGACCCTCTGACAGTGCCTGCTCCCATAACACTGACCCTCTGACAGTGCCTGCTCCCATAACACTGACCCTCTGACAGTGCCTGCTCCCACAACACTGACCCTCTGACAGTGTCTGCTCCCATAACACTGACCCTCTGACAGTGCCTGCTCCCTCAACACTGACCCTCTGACAGTGCCTGCTCCCACATCACTGACCCTCTGACAGTGCCTGCTTCCACAACACTGACCCTCTGACAGAGCCTGCTCCCATAACACTGACCGTCTGACAGTGCCTGCCCCCACAACACTGACCGTCTGACAGTGCCTGCCCCACAACACTGACCGTCTGACAGTGCCTGCCCCACAACACTGACCATCTGACAGTGCCTGCCCCACAACACTGACCATCTGACAGTGCCAGCTCTCACAACACTAACCGTCTGACAGTGCCTGCTCCCATAAAACTGACCGTCTGACAGTGCCTGCTCCCATAAAACTGACCGACTGACAGTGCCTGCTCCCACAACACTGACCCTCTGACAGTGCCTGTCCCACAACACTGACCCTCTGATAGTGCCTGCTCCCTCAACACTGACCGTCTGACAGTGCCTGCTCACATAACACTGACCGTCTGATAGTGCCTGCTCCCACAACACTGACCGTCTGACAGTGCCTGCTCCCACAACACTGACCCTCAGCTAGTGCCTGCTCCCACAACACTGACCCTCTGACAGTGCCTGCTCCCACAACACTGACCGTCTGACAGTGCCTGCTCCCACAACACTGACCCTCTGACAGTGCCTGCTCCCAAACACTGACCCTCTGACAGTGCCTGCTCCTACAACACTGACCCTTTGACAGTGCCTGCCCCCACAACACTGACTGTCTGACCGTGCCTGCTCCCACAACACTGACACTCTGACAGTGCCTGCTCCCACAACACTGACCATCTGAAAGTACCTGCTCCCACATCACTGACCGTCTGATTGTGCCTGTCCCACAACACTGACCCTCTGATAGTGCCTGCTCCCACAACACTGACACTCTGACAGTGCCTACTCCCACAACACTGACCCTCTGACCGTGCCTGCTCCCACAGCACTGACTGTCTGACAGTGCCTGCTCCCACAACACTGACCGTCTGACAGTGCCTGCTCCCACAACACTGACCGTCTGACAGTGCCTTCTCTCTCAACACTGACCCTCTGACAGTGCCTGCTCCCATAACACTGACCCTCTGACAGTGCCTGCTCCCATAACACTGACCCTCTGACAGTGCCTGCTCCCACAACACTGACCCTCTGACAGTGTCTGCTCCCATAACACTGACCCTCTGACAGTGCCTGCTCCCTCAACACTGACCCTCTGACAGTGCCTGCTCCCACATCACTGACCCTCTGACAGTGCCTGCTTCCACAACACTGACCTTCTGACAGAGCCTGCTCCCATAACACTGACCGTCTGACAGTGCCTGCCCCCACAACACTGACCGTCTGACAGTGCCTGCTCCCACAACACTGACCGTCTGACCGTGCCTGGTCCCACAACACTGACCGTCCGATTGTGCCTCCTCTCACAACACTGACCCTCTGAAAGTACTTTCTCCCACAACACTGACCGTCTGACAGTGCCTGCCCACATAACACTGACCGTCTGACCGTGCCTGCTCCTACAACACTGACCCTCTGACAGTGCCTGCTTCCACAACACTGACCCTCTGACAGAGCCTGCTCCCACAGCACTGACCGTCTGACAGTGCCTGCTCCGACATCACTGACCGTCTGACAGTGCCTGCTCCTACAACACTGACCCTCTGACAGTGCCTGCTCCTACAACACTGACTGTCTGACGGTGCCTGCTCCGACATCACTGACCGTCTGACAGTGCCTGCTCCCACAGCAATGACCATTTGACAGTGCTGTGCTCCCTCCAACAGAGCTTGTTCCCTCTGCACTGACTGTCCAGCAGTGCCACACTCCCTCAGCATTGACCCTCCAAAAGTGCAGGACTCCCTCCACAGTGACCCTCTAATGGTGTAGCGCTCCCGCCCATAGTGCTCCCTCCACACACGCCCTCTGACAGTGGGTACTCCCTCAGCACTTGTAGTATGGCACCTCTCTTTATTTTGCTCTCCAACTCTGCAGGGACATTTCAGTGCTTCTTCAGGAGAGAAAAGCAATATGAAGGGATGGATGGTTTGGTTTGGGAATCAAATGCACCATCTTTATTTCTGTGGGGAGAGTCAGACAGTCAATTGCAGTCACTCCCTGAAGATTTTGAGGCCAACAATTCGGTTTCTGTTGTAGCCCCCGATGACCAGGCATTGGGCATTGCCTGCAGTTGTGTTTTGTTCTCTCTGCATTTCAAAGCTGTGCTGGTGGAACATAGACTTTGTGGTCCTGATTGAAGGTTGGGCTGTTTCTGACTGACTCACACAATTCTCCGCGGTACATCACATCCTCAGATAGGAATTAGAAAACGTCTCAGGGTGTCATCTCACTGGTACAGCTTGTCTGTGTGGCCAATCCAGTCCGCTAATTCAGAAAAAGGCAGTCAGCAGTTTTAACACAGACTGACGTTATTAACTGCTGCAGGAAATCAGAGTTAATTATAGCAAGACTGGACAAACTGGATCTGAACAACAATCTTTCATTCTGTTCCGAGGGTGACACTATGGTTAGCACTGCTGCCTCAGAGCATCAGGGATCACAGAATCACAGGGTTCGTACAGCGTGGAAACAGACCCTTTGGTTCAATTGATCCATGCCAATCAAGTTCCCAAACTAAACTAGCCCCACTTGCCTGCATTTGGCCCATACCCCTCCAAGCCTTTTCTATGCATGTACCTGTCCAAATGTCTTTTAAATCTTGTAGCTGTACCTACTTCTACCATTTCCTTTGGCAGTTCATTCCACACACAAACCACCCTGCGTATGGAAAACATTGGCCCTCAAGTCCCTTTTAAATTGTTCTCCTTCCAACTTAAAAATATGTCCCTTATCCGCTTTCAATTCCAACCTTGGGCAACTGTCTGTATATAGTTTGCACATTCTCCCCATGTCTGTGGGTTTTGTCCCTGAGTCCAGAGATGTGCAGGTTAGGTAGATTGGCCAAGGGAAATGCCTCTTCGGAGGGTTGATATAGACTTGATGGGCTGAATAGCCTGCTTCCATTCTGTTGGGATTCTGATTCTGTGAGTAGATTCCCAGTCACTACTTCCTTGCCCCAGTTTATGGGCTCAAAGTCTCAACTCCTCAAACCACTCCCCCTTCCCCCAAAGAATCCCATTCCTCAAATACTGACCTAACCAGTGTGAGACATTGCTATTATTCTGTACTTAACCCCATGCTGTCCCTGTCCTCAGAGTGATTAACAGGGACAGTGTAGAGGGAGCTTTACTGAAGCGCATCTGACAAGGAAAAGTCTTTTCATTCATTCACAGAATGTGCTGCATCACTGGGCTATTTATTGCCCTGTCCCTAATTGTCCCTTGAGAAGGTGGTGGTGAATCACTGCACTCCATGTGCATCACTCCATGATGTTAGGGAGAGAATTCCAGGATTTTGACCCAGCGACACTGAAGGAACAGTGATATATTTTCAAGCCAGGATGGTGAGTGGCTAGAAGGGAACTTGGAGAGTGATGTTCTAGTGTATCTGCTGCCCTTGTCCTCCGAGATAGAAGTGGCTGTGGCTTTGGAAGGTGTTGTCTAAGGAGCCTTGGTAAATTTTGCACTGAATCCAGTAGATGGTACACACTGCTGCGACTGAACATCAGGGATGGAGAGAGTGGATGCATGTGGGTGTGGTGCCAATCAAATGGGTTGCTTTGTCCTGGATGGTGTTGGGCTTCATGAATGTTGTTGGAACTACACTAATCCAGGCAAGTGGAGAGGATTCCATCACACTCCTGTCTTGCGCCTTATAGATGGTGGAGGGCTTTAGGGAGTCAGGAGATGAGTTACATGCTGCGGGATTCCCAGCCTCTGACCTGCTCTTGTAGCCACAGTGTTTATATGCATGTGGTGAGTCCAGTTCAATTTCTGGTCAATGGTAACCCCCAGAATGTTAATAGTGGGAGATTCAATGGTGGAAATGCAATTAAATGTCAAGATGTGTAGTTAGAATGTCTCTTATTGGTGATGGTCATTACCAGGTGCAAATATTAGTTGCCAGTTGTCAGCCTGAACCTGGATATTGCCCAGGTCTTGCTGAAGAGGTAGAAAGTGGGGTAGAAAGTCAGGCAGCATCCGAAGCGCAGGAAAATCGATGTTTTGGGCATAAGGCCTTCCTGATGAAATGTTGATTTTCCTGCTCTTTGGATGCTGCCTGACCTGCTGTGCTTTTCCAGCACCTTACTCCTGACTCAGGTCTTGCTGATTGTGGACACAACCTGTTTCAATATCTATAGAGTTATGAATCATAGAATCTCTACAGTATGGAAGCAGGTCATTCAGCCCATCAAGTCCACACTGACCCTCTGAAGAACATCCTACCCAGAGCCACCCCTCTACTTGTCTATCCTACCCCTGTAATCCTACACTTCCCATGGTTAATCCACCTAACCTGCACATCTTTGGTCAGTGAGATCAAACCAGAGGAAATCCATGCACACATGGGGAGAATGTGCAAACTCTGCACAGACAGTCACTCAAGGGTGGAATCGAACCCAGGTCCCTGGTGCTGTGAGGCAGCAGTGTTAACCATTGAGCCACTGTGCTGCCCATGGTGAATAATGCTGAACATTGTGCAATTAACAAACATCCCCACCTCGGACCTTATGATAGAGGGAAGGTCATTGATGAAGCAAAACATGAGTGAGTGTTTTGAGGAAGTAACCAAGAAGATCTGTGGCTCAGAAGGAATGGAGGAGAATAGGAGAGTGATAGTGATATATAAGAGATTCAGTGGTGAGAGGAACAAACAGGATGTTCTGTGGTCGCGAACGAGACTCCCAGATGGTAATTTGCCTCCCGGGTTCCAGGGTCAGGGATGTCTCAGATCAAGTATACAGGATTCTTAAAGGGGAGGGAGAGCAGCTAGAATACACATGGTACACATCGGTACCAATTACATTGGATGCTAGGATGAGGACCTGAATATTGAATATAGGGAGTTAGGGTTGGAAGCTAAAAGGCAGGACAAAAAGAGTAGTAATCTTCAGATTGTTACTGGTGCCATGGACTAGTGAGGCTAGGAACAGAGAGCAAGTGCAGATGAACACGTGGCTACGGGGCTGGTATTGGAGGGTGGGCTTCAGATATGTGGATTATTGGGATACCTTCTGGGGAAGGACGGCTTTTACCTGAATTGGAGAGGAAGTAATATGTGAAGGTTTGTAGCTCGAGTGCTCGTCGTTGTGGTTCTGTTCGCCGAGCTGGAAGTTTTTGTTGCAAACGTTTCGTCCCCTGGCAAGGAAACATCATCAGTGCTTGGGAGCCTCCTGCGAAGTGCTTCTTTGATGTTTCCTCCGGTGTTTATAGTGGTCTGTCCCTGCCACTTCCGGTTGTCAGTTTCAGCTGTCCGCTGTAGTGGTTGGTATATTGGGTCCAGGTCGATGTGTTTGTTGATGGAGTTTGTGGATGAATGCCATGCCTCTAGGAATTCCCTGGCTGTTCTCTGTCTGGCTTGCCCTATGATAGTAGTGTTGTCCCAGTCGAATTCATGTTGCTTGTTGTCTGCGTGTGTGGCTACTAACGATAGCTGGTCGTGTCGTTTCGTGAACCAAGTCCAGATTAGAGTGGTGCTGGAAAAGCACAGCAGGTCAGGCAGCATCCGAGGAGCAGGAAAGTTGACATTTCGGGCAAAAGTTCTTCATCAGGAATAAAGGCAGGGTGCCTGCAGAGTGGAGAGATAAATGAGAGGGGGATGGGGAGAAAGGAGCATAGAGTACTATAGGTGAATAGGGGTGGGGATGGAGGTGATAGGTCAGAGAGGAGGGTGGGGGAAGGTAACAAAGAGTACAATGGGTGAGTGGGGATGGGGATGAAGGTGATAGGTCAGAGAGGAGGGTGGAGTGGATAGGTGGGAAAGAGGATAGGCAGGTAGGACAGGTCATGAGGGCGGTGCTGAGCTGGAAGGTTGCAGCTGGGGTGAGGTGGGGGAAGGGGAAATGAGGAAGCTGTTGAAGTCCACATTGATGCCCTGGGGTTGAAGTGTTCCGAGGTGGAAGATGAAGCGTTCTTCCTCCAGGCGTCGGGTGGTGAGGGAGCAGCGGTGGAGGAGGCCCAGGACCTGCATGTCCTCAGCAGAGTGGGAGGGAGAGTTGAAATGTTGGGCCACAGGGCAGTGTGGTTGATTGGTGCGGGTGTCCCGGAGATGTTCCCTAAAGCGCTCTGCTAGGAGGCGCCCAGTCTCCCCAATGTAGAGGAGACCGCATCGGGAGCAACGGATCAGGAGCAACGGATACAATAAGTTATATTGGTGGATGTGCAGGTAAAACTTTGATGGATGTGGAAGGCTCCTTTGGGGCTTTGGATTGGGGTGAGGGAGGAGGTTTGGGCGCAGGTTTTGCAATTCCTGCGGTGGCAGGGGAAGGTGCCAGGAAGGGAGGGTGGTTTGAAGGGGGGCGTGGACCTGACCAGGTAGTCACAGAGGGAACGGTCTTTGTGGAAAGCGGAAATGGGTGGGGAGGGAAATATATCCCTGGTGGTGGGATCCGTTTGGAGGTGGCAGAAATGTCATCAGATGATGTGGTTTATGCGAAGGTTGGTAGGGTGGAAGGTGAGGACCAGGGGTATTCTGTCCCTAATTGAAGTATGTCTATTTTAACACAGGCTGATTAACTTTGAGCATGATCAGCAGTTGGAACTATGATGTTGTGGCTATTACGGAGACTTGGATATCATAGGGGCAGGAATGGTTGTTGGATGTTCCAAGGTTTAAATATTTTGAAAGGAATGGGGGGAGGTAAAAGAGATGATTGATGGCATTGCTAATCCGGAGTAGTATCACAGTTGTAGAAACAGAGATCGTCAAGGAGCGTTTGTCTACAGACTCAGCATGGGTGGAAGTTAGAAGCAGAAAAGGAGCAGTCACCTTATTGGGGATTTTCTACAGACCCCCTAATAGCAACAGAGACATGGAGGAGCAGATTGGGAGGAACATTTGGGAAAGGTGCAGAAGTAACAGGGTTTGTGTCATGGGTGACTTCAACTTCCTTGGTATTGATCGGAATCGTCTTAGTTCAAATAGTTTGGATGGAGCAGCTTTTATCAGGTGTGTCCGGGAAGGATTCCTGACTCAATATGTAGATAGGCTGACTAGAGGGGAGACCATATTGGATTTGGTGCTTGGCAATGAACCAGACCAGGTGTCAGATCTCTCGGCAGGACAGCATTTTGGTGATAGTGATCACAACTCACTGATCTTTACTATAGTCAAGGACAAAGTTAAAAATCATCAGGTAGCAGTGTTCCGAAAGCTAGTGCTTCTGAATAAACCTGTTGGACTATAACCTGCTGTTCTGTGATTTTTAACTTGGTCCACCCCAATCCAACATTATAGTCCACATTATAGTGATGGAGAGGGATAGCAGCAGATGGTATGGGAAAGTATTTAATTGGGGAAGGGGAATTACAATGCTATTAGGCAGGAACTGGGGCACCTAAATTGGGAACAGATGTTCTCAGGAAAATGCACAACAGAAATGTGGAGGTTGTTTAGGGAGCACCTGCTGATAGTGCTGGACAGGTTTGTCCCACTGAGGCAAGGAAGGGATGGTAGGGTGAAGGAACTTTGAGTGACAAGGGATGTGGAACATTGAGTCAACAGGAAGGAGGAAGCTTACTGAAGGTTGAGGAGGCAAGGAACAGACAGGGCTCTAGAGGGTTACGAGGTAGCCAGGAAGGAACTGAGGAATGGACTCAGAAGGGGGCATGAAAAAGCTTTACCGGGTAGGATTAAGGAAAACTCTAAGGTATTCTACACTTATGTGAGGAACAAGAGGATGGCCAGAGTGAGGGTAGGGCCAATCAGGGATATTGGAGGGAACTTGTGTCTGGAGTCAGGGGAGGTCGGGGATGGCCTTAATGAATACTTTGCTTCAGTATTCACTACTAAGAGGAACCTTGTTTTTTGTGAGGACAGTGTTAAACAGACTGATATGCTCGAACAGGTTGACCTTAACAAGGAGGATGTGCTGAAAATTTTGAAAAACATAAGGATAGATAAGTTTCCTGGGCCAGACAGGATATGCCCAAGGTTACTACAGGAAGCAAGGGAAGAGATTGCTGTGTCTTTGGTGATGATTTTTGCATCCTCACTGTCCACTGGAGTAGTGCCAGATGATTGGAGGGTGGCAAATGTTATTCCCTTGTTCAAGATAGGGAATTGGGATAATCCTGGCAATTACAGACCAGTCAGTCTTACGTCTGTGTGGGCAAATTATTGGAGAAGATTCTGAGAGGCAGAATTTATGAACAAAGAACAAAGAAAATTTACAGCCCAGGAACAGGCCCTTCGGCCCTCCAAGCCTGAGCTGATCCAAATCTACTGTCTAAACCTGTCGCCCAATTCCTAAGCATCTGTATCCCTCTGGTCCCCACCTACTCAAGCATCTGTCCAGATGCATCTTAAATTAATTTATCATGCCTGCCTCTACCACCTCTGCTGGCAACACGTTCCATACACCCATCACCTTCTGTGTAAAGTATTTGCCGCGTATATCCCCTGAAACTTTCCACCTCTCACCTTGAAAACGTGACCTCTCGTTATTGAATCCTTCACCCTGGGAAAAAGCTTATCTCTATCTACCCTGTCTATACCCTTCACGATTTTGTAAACCTCAATCAGGTCCCCCCTCAATCTCCTTTTTTCTAATGAAAACAAACCTAACCTACTCACCCTCTCTTCATAGCTAGTACCTTCCATACCAGGCAACATCCTCATAAACCTTCACTGCACCCTCTCCAAAGCGCCCACATCCGTTTGGTAAAGTGGCGACCAGAACTGTACACAGTATTCTAAATGCGGCTGAAACAATGTCTTGTACAATTTTAATATGACCTGCCAGCTCTTATACTCAATACCCCATCCAATGAAGGCAAGCATACCATATGCCTCCTTGACCACTCTATCCACCTGTGCAGCAACCTTCAGGGTACAATGGACCTGCACTCCCAGATCTCTCTGCTCATCAACTTTTCCCAAGGCTCTTCTGTTCATTGTATAATTCCCTCTAGAATTAGACTTGCCGAAATGCATCCCTGCACATTTGTCTGGATTGATTTCCATCTGCCACTTTTCCGCCCAACTCCCCTGTTTATCTATATTCTCCTGTATTCTCTGACAGTCCCTTATGCTTTCTGCTACTCCACCAATCTTTGTGTCATCTGCAAACTTGCTGATCAGACCAACTATGCCCTCTTCCAGATCATTTATGTATATCACAAACAACAGTGGCCCCAACACTGACCCCTGTGGAACACCTCTGGTCACCTTTCTCCATTTCGAGAAACTCCCTTCAACTACTACTCTCTGTCTCCTGTTGCTCAACCAGTTCTTTATCGACCTCGCTACAACACCCTGCACACCATGTGACTTCACCTTCTCCATTAGTCTACCATGGGGAACTTTATCAAACACCTTACTAAAGTCTATGTATATGACATCAACAGCCCTTCATTCATCTATCAACTTGGTCACTTCCTCAAAGAACTCTATTAAGTTGGTAAGGCACGATCTCCCCCGCACAAAACCATGTTGCCTATCACTGATAAGCCCATTCTTTTCTAAATATAAAAAGATCCTATCCTACAGTACCTTCCCCAGCAACTTTCCCACCACTGACGTCAGGCTCATTGGTCTGTAGTTACCTGGAATATCCCTACTACCCTTCTTGTACAGGGGGACAACATGAGCAACTTTCAAATCGTCCAGCACCTCACCTATGTTTAAGGATGCCACAAAGAGATGTCTGGGCCCTAGCTATTTCCTCTCTCGCCTCCCTCAGCAACCTGTGATAGATCCTATCCAGTCCTGGGGATTTGTCCACCTTAATAACCTCAAGCCTACCCATCACATCTTCCCTACTTATGTCAACGTGATCAAGACTAATCAAACTCCTATCTCTAATCTCGAGATTCATCATGTTCCTCTCCTCAGTGAACACTGATGCAAAGTAATCATTCAGAATCTCTCCCATTCTCTCAGGTTCGACACACAGCCTTCCTTCATTATCTTTTAGTGGACCAATCCTTTCTCTCGTTACCTGCTTGCCTCTTACATAAGAATAAAATTCTTTGGGATTCTCCTTAATTCTGCTCGCTAAAGCTATTTCATGATCCCTTTTAGCCCCTCATGATTACTTGGAAAACCATGGTTTGATTAGAGATAGTCAACATGGCTTTGTGAAGGACAGGTCATGCCACAAGCCTTATTGAATTCTTTGAGGATGTGACAAAACACATTGGTTAAGGTAGAGCAGTGGATGTGGTGTACATGAATTTTAACAAGGCTTTTGATAAGATTCCTTATGGTAGGCTCAGAAAGTAAGGAGGCGCTGAATACAGGAAAATTTGGCTGTCTGGATACAGTATTGGCTGGCCCATAGAAGACAGAGGGTGGTAGTAGATAGAAAATATTCACCCTGGAGCTTGGTGATCAGGGGTGTTCCACAGGGCGAAAATGAGGACTGCTGATGCTGGAGATCAGAGTCTAGATTAGAGTGGTGCTGGAAGAGCACAGCAGGTCAGGCAGCATTTGAGGAGCAGGAAAATCAACGTTTCTGATTAAGGGCTTTTGCCCGAAACATCGATTTTCCTGCTCCTCGGATGCTGCCTGACCTGCCGTGCTTTTCCAGCACCGCTCTAATCTATACGGTGTTCCACAAGAATGCGTTCTAGGACCTGTGCTCTTTGTGATTTTTATAAATGACTTGGATGAGGAAGTGGAAGGGTGGGTTAGTAAGTTTGCCAATGACATGAAGGTTGGTGGATTGGTTTATAGTGTGGAGGGCTGTTGTAGCTTATAATGGGACATTGACAGAATGCAGAACTGGGCTAAGAAGTGACAGATGGTGGTCCACCTGGAGAAGTGTTAAGTGATTCATTATGGAACGTTGAATTTAAATGCAGAATACAGGGTTAAAGGCAGGATTCTTGGCAGTGTGGAGGAACAGAGGGATCTTAGGATCCATGTCCTTAGGTCCCTCAAAGTTGCCACCCAAGTTGATAGTGTTGTTAAGAAGGCGTATGATGTGTTGACTTTCATTAGCAGGGGGATTGAGTTTAAGAGCTGCGAGGTTATGCCGCAGCTCTATAAAACTCTGGCTAGACCACACTTGGAATATTGTGTTCAGTTCTGGTCACCTCATTATAGGAAGGATGTGGAAGCTTTACAGGGAGTGCAGAGGAGATTTGCCAGGATGCTGTCTGGACTGGAGGGGATGTCATATGAAGAAAGGTTGAGGAAGCTAAGCCTTTTCTCATTGGAGTGAAGAAGGATGAGAAGAGACTTGATAGAGGTGTACAAGATGTTGAGAGGCATAGATAGAGTGGATGGCCAGAGACTTTTTCCCAGGGCGGAAATGGCTATCATGAGGGGGAGATGTCAGAGGTAGGTTCTTTACTCAGAGAGTGGTGGGTGCGTGGAATGCACTGCCAGCAGTGGTAGTAGAGTCAACTATATTAGAGCCATTTAAGTGACTCTTGGATAGGCACGTGGCTGATAGCAAAATGAAAGATATGTAGGTTAGTGTTGATCTTAGAGTAGGATAAAAGGTCGGCACAACACCAAGGGCTGAAGGGCCTGTACTGTTCTATGTTCTATGTAAGATTGATGAGTGGTAGACATTTTTTACTTGGATTTAATAAAGCCTTTTGACAAGGTTCTGCATGGTGGATCAATAAGTAAAGTTAGATCATTTAGGGAGAGCTTGCAAACTGGATAGAAAATTGGCTTTAGGGCAGGAGACAGAGAATGACGGTTGTTCCCTGGGCTGGAGACCAGTTACCAGCGGTTTTCCAAGAGATTGGTGTTGAGTCCTCTTTTGTTTGTCTTTGATATAAATGATTTAGGTAAGAATACAGAATGCATGGTAAGTAAGTTTGTGGATGAAACCAAAATAGTGGACAGTGAAGGAGGTTATCTAAGATTACAAAGAAATCTTGATCAATTGGGTCAATGGGCTGAAGGGTGGCAGATGGAGTTTAATTTGGATAAATGTGAGATATTGCATTTTGGTAAAACAATCAAGGGCAGGACTTATATAATTAAAAGGCTTTGGGTAGTGATGTGGAACAGAGACCTAAGGGTTCAGGTACATAGTTCTTTGAAGTTTGTACCTCAGATAGACAGGATGGTTAAGAAAGGGTTTAGCATGCTTGCCTTCATTGCTGAAGACCTTTGAATATAAGGGTTGGGATGTCTTGTTGATGTTGTATGGGTGGTTGGTGAGGCCTCTTCTGGAATACTGTGTCTAATTCTGGTCGCCCTGTTACAGGAAGGGTATAATTAAGCTTGAGAGGGTTCAGAAAAGATTTACCTGGATGTTGTCAGGAATGATTGTTTGTGTTATAAGGAGAGGCTGGTTGGGTGGGACTTTTTTTCACTGCAGCGTAGGAGGTTGAGGAGTGACCTTACAGAAGTTTATAAAACCATGAGGAATATACATAAGGTGAATGGCAGGTGTCTTTTCCCTAGGGTGGGAGATTTCAAGACAAGAGGGCGTATTTTAAGGTCAGAGGAAAATTATTTTAAAAAAGACACGAGGAGCAACTTTCTTTATACAGATTGTGGTTCGGGCGTGGAATGAACTTCCTGAGAAAGTGGTGGATGCAAGTTCAGTTACTTTTAAAATACATTTGACTAAGTACATGAATAAAAAATGTTTGGAGGAACATGGGCCAGGCGCAGGCAGGTGGGTCTAGTTTAGTTTGGAATTATAGTTGGCATGGACTGGTTGGACTGAAGGTCTGTTTCCGTGTTATATGACTCTATGACTATAACTAAATTTGGTTAGAACTCTTGCAGAGATATCCTGAACTGAGATGACTGATCTCCAACAACCACAAACATCTTAGACCATAAGACAGAGGAGCGGAAGTAAGGCCATTCGGCCCATCGAGTCCACTCCGCCATTTAATCATGGCTGATGGGCATTTCAAGTCCACTTACCTGCATTCTCCCCGTAGCCCTTAATTCCTTGTGACATCAAGAATTTATCAATTTCTGCCTTGAAGACGTTTAGCGTCCTCCCAGCCTCCACTGCGCTCTGTGGCAATGAATTCCACAGGCCCACCACTCTCTGGCTAAAGAAATGTCTCCGCATTTCTGTTCTGAATTTACCCCCTCTAATTCTAAGGCTGTGTCCACGGGTCCTAGTCTCCTCGCCTAACGGAAACAATTTCCCAGTGTCCACCCACTCCAAGCCATCTTCCTATGTGCCAGGTATGACTCCAACCAGTAGAGTTTGCACCCAATTCCCATTTATGCCATTTTTGCTGGACTGCCTTCATGCTTCACTCAATCGAATGCAACCTTGATGTCAAGGACTGTCAATCTCCCCTCCCCTCTGGAATTCAGCTCTTTTGTTCATGTTTAAACCAAGGCTGTAATGAGGTCAGGAGCTGAGTGGCCCTGGCAGAACCCAAACTGGGTGTCACTGAGCAGCTTGTTGCTGAGCAGGTGCTACTTGATCACACTGTTGATGACATCTTTCAACACTTTACTGATGATTGAGAGTAGACTGATGGGATGGTAATTGGCCAGATTGGATTTGTCCTGCTTTTAGTGTACACGGCATACCTGGACAATTTTCCACATTGTTGGGTTAATGCCAGTGTTGCAACTGTACTGGACCAGCTTGAAAAGGGGAGTAGCAAGTTCTGCAGCACAAGTCTTCAGTGCCAATGCCAGCATGTCATTAGGACCCACTCCTACTGATGTGCAACAAGATTTGCGTTGTCTTGTGTGTCAATACCGTAATTAAATCCACCCACTCCTCTATTTTCCCACCTCTCAGAGCATACTCCCTTTGGGCGTGTTGGATTGTCTTTCTGGCACTCCCAGTGGATTCAGGAGTCTTTGTGGTTGCTTTGGTTCCGTACCAGTCAGGCAATTCTCTCTCGACTGTAATTTCAATACTGAATTTCATCATATTGCTGCTGTTCTGTGTACAGCACGGCTGCAATCTAAACCAGCACCATCACCAGAGCTCAACACTACCAACAAAGCTGTTTCCTGAAATCTACTCACTGTTGTAGGTTAGGAAGCAGGGAAGCCAATTTATGCACAGCAAGATCCCCACACAGCTATATGGAAAAAGGCCAGATTTTTGGAATGTCATTAAAGTATGCTTTCTGTAAGGATTCCTTCATTTTATTTATCTTGAGAAAGAACTATCTTAAAGCCAGTGGCTATAAGAGTGGCTGGAGTTTGAGTTGCAGGAGATTTGGAGCTGAAAAATATACAGATGCCGATTTTGTTGGCAGCAATTGGCCTATGGACTGGTGACTAGTAGCAGTGATAGAGACCTTTTTCCCTGCTAACAACCATGTGATTGGTTCTCAGGTAACTGAACAGCTTGGATACAGGAGCCAGGAAAATGTTTTCTGAGAGAGAAAGAGGGTGGGGGGGTGAGGGAAAGAGAGAGAGAGAAGTGTTTGCCAGCTGGAAAGCTGTTTCTCTGTTCTCTGCAGTCAAAACTCATTGAAAGCTTGAAGAAAATCAACGTATCTTTTCTTCAGCTGTTGTTTGTAAACTGTGACTTTTAACTGATAAGTCAGAGACTTTTCTTTCTACAAGTGAACCAGTCACCTATGGCTCTTACCAACCTGTGGAAGTATCTGGGGTATGATGACTGAAGCAATGTGCTGGCTAACAGAAGAGTCAGAAAGGTCATCTCAACAACTGGACTTGAAAACAAAGACTACTGCCTTTCCAAAGCTTCCCCTCTATCCATAAGCTATTTTACCCAGTCTGTTTGCCTGTCTGTTAGTGTATAAGAGAGACTTTACGAGGGAATAGAGTTTTACTTAGTGGTATTACATATGCTGATGATTTACCTGGAGCTAGAGATTAATTACTGTGATAAATAGTGATTCGTATTCAGTACAGAAACCTGCTCCGTGATTTCTGCCAATTTGGGACTGATCATCAAGTAAATCGGGGAACTTTGTTTACTTTATAAAATTGTGAACATTGTGACGACTCTGGGCTCAATTTCCAGCGCATTCACCCAGTGAGATGGCATAGTTCTGAAATATTTCTTTTGACTTTCATTGACTACATATAAAACTAGGTCTAGGGCTTGTTGGAAAAAACACTTTGCAAAGTGATGATGACTGTCAGCAGCAGGGGAAGACGTCATCTTAGCAAGTAACCTAAGCTGCTTAATTCGAATCACTCAGTTACAGAATATGGAAGCCATTCGCGCCTGTCCCGTCAATCTGTAAAACCATGGCTGCTGTGCCCTAGGCCTCAAATATTACCCTCAACTCCTCGATATTTCAAAAATCTGTCTCCTCTTTAAATACTTGTGGAGTGCAATGATCTAGCCTCCACAGCTGTCTGGGCTAGAGAATTCTACACAATCATTACCCTCTGGGAGACGACTCTCTGTTTTAAATGAGTATCCACTCATTCTGTAAAACTATGTCCCCTGGTTCACAATTCCCCTCCTTACAAGGGGAAACATCTTCTCAACATCTACCCTGTCAAATCCCCTCATTCTTACAAGTTTCAGTAAGATCACCCCTCATTCTTCTAAACTTTAATGACTAAAGGCCTCACCTGTTTAGCTGTTCTTGTTACGTCTGCCCTTTCATCTCAGCAATCAGCCTGGTGAATTTCTTTTGAACAGCCTGCAATGCCAGTGTATCCTTTCCAAGTAGTGACCAAAACTGTACACAGTGCTCCAGGCATGACCTCACCAAAACCATATGCAACTGTAACAAGACTTCCCTGTTTTTAAACTCCAACCCCTCTAACAATAATGGCCAAATTTTAATTTGCCGCCTCCATTATTTGCTGCGCTTACATGCTAACTTGTGTATCATGTACAAGAACACCCAGACCCCTTTCTGTACTTGCTCCACTTTCTCTCCATTTAAATAATAGTCTGCCTTTTGACTCTAATATTACCTCATAGTTTCCTACGCTGAATTCCAACTGCCAAGTTTTTGCCAACTCACTCAATCTATCTATATCTCCCTGTAAATTTCTTATGTCCTGATCACAATGTGCCCTCCCTATTTTTTCACTGAATCCCTACAGTGAGGAAACAGGTGTCTTGGCCCAACAAGTCCACACCACACCGACTCTCCGAAGAGTAACCCACCCAGACCTATTTCCCTCTGACTAATGCACCGAGCACTACGGGAAATTTAGTATAACCAATTCACCTAACCTGCACATCTTTTGGATTGTGGGAGGAAACCCACACAGACACGGGGAGAATGTGCAAACTCCAGATAGACAGTTGCCCGAGGCTGGAATCAAATCCTTGCGCTGTGAGGCACCAGTGCTAACCCCTGGGCTCCATGCCACCTGTAAATTTTGTATCATCAACAAATATGGATACATTATACTCTCCCCCACCTCCAGATCATTCATATAGATGGTAGATAATTTAGGCCCTTGGCCTGATCCATAAAGCCATAGAAATGATACAGCACAAGAGGGGGCCATTTAACCCATTTTGTCCCTGCTGACCCGAAGACACCCAGATGCCCGTTCTAATCCAACTTCTTGCACATGGCCCATAACCCTGTATCTTACAGACTTAAGGTGCAGAGCCAAGTTAATTCTTAAAGAGTTTAGGGTCTCTGTCTCAACCACCAACTCAGGCAGTGAATTCCAGACACCCAGGTACTCTGGGTCCAGAGAGTCCACTCTAATCCTTCTGCCACTTTGCTTGAATCGATGACACTTGGTTTTTGAAGTCACTGTCAAGGGGAACAGATTCCTCCTGTCTACTATATTTTTACCCCTCACAATTTTGCATCCCTCAATCATGTCGCCCCTTAGCTTTCCCTGTTCCAAGGAAACCAAACCCAACCTCTCCAGTCCTGGCAACAGGTGAAATTCCTGTGGCATTTCACGAGTTACATCCTCCTGGTCTGAAAAAGACCCATTAATCTTAACTCTTTGTCTCTTTGTCAACTAGCCACGAAACGACACGACCAGTTATCCTTAGTAGCCACACACGCAGATGACAGGCAACATGAGTTCGACTGGGACAACACTACTATTATAGGACAAGCCAAACAGAGAACAGCCAGGGAATTCCTAGAGGCATGGCACTCATCCACAGATTCTATCAACAAACACATCGACCTGGACCCAATATACCGACCACTGCAGCGGACAGCTGGAACTGACAACCGGAAGCGGCAGATACAAACCACTATAAATGCCGGAGGAAAGATCACAGAAGCGCTTCACAGGAGGCTCCCAAGCACTGAGGATGTCACCTAGACAGGGGACGAAACATCTGCAACACAAATTCCCAGCTCGGTGAACACAACCACAACGACGAGCACCCGAGCTACAAATCTTCTCACAAACTTTGTGGGAAGGATATTATTAAGCTGGAGAGGATTTGAAAGAGATTTACGAAGATGTTGCCAGGTGTGGAAGGTTTGAGTTATACAAAAAAAGGATGAATAGGTTGGGATTTCTTTCACTGGAATGTAGGAGATTGAGAGGTGACCATATAGGAGTTTATAAAATCATGAGTGGTATAGATAGGGTTAATGGCAGATGTCTTTTCCCTTGGTTGGGGGATTTCAAGACTAGGGGGCACATTTATAATGTGAGAGGAGAGAGATTTTAAAAAAACATGAGGGGTAATTTTTTTACACAGAGAGTGGTTTGCATGTGGAATGAACTTCCTGAGGAAGTGGTGGATGTGGACACAATTACAATGTTTAAAAGACATTTAAATAAGTACAGGAATAGAAAATGTTTAGAGGATATGGGCCAGGAGCAGGCAGTTGGGACTAGTTTTGTTTGGGATTATGTTCGACGTGGACTGGTTGGACCGAAGGGTTTGTTTCTGTGCTGTATGACTTTATGATATCACTACTCACTTCTGCACTGACGTCATCCTTTATTAATAAAGCTTCCCCATCTCCTTTTCTTTCTGATGAAGAGCTTTTGCCTGAAACGTCTAATCTCCTGCTCCTCAGATGCTTCCTGACTTGCTGTGCTTTTCCAGTGCCACACTTTGTGACTCTGACTCTTCAGCATCTGCAGACCTCAATTTCTCCTTTTATGCGTATTCTTTCAGAACAACAAATACCCTTGAATATAGAGTTCCCAGTCTTAGTCACCTTGCTGCCATGTGTGTATTCATATTCATTTATTTCTGTTTGTACTATTAACTCATCCATCTTGATAAAAAAAATGCAGCATGCATTCAAATAAAGGACTTTTATCATTATTATACACTCTAGTTATAATTTTGGCTGCAGTCTCTGCTTATATTTTCTGCCCCTTCTTGATAATCAAAGTATCATTCACCTGTTCACAATCCTGCATCTCTGCTCTCATTTCTTTTTCAGATTTGTTTCTTTTCTTTTCATACCCCGAAGTGTTGCCACACAAAACCGAGTGACCTTTTCATCATAAAACAACTGAGTGACCTTACCACCACTAAAATCATCGTAACATTTTTTTTCCATTTTTTTAACAACTATCTACCAACAATAAAACACCCATGTAGCCATTTCAATACTTACCATTATGGGTAATGTGAACCATCAGAAGTGAAGGGGAGGGGTAGGGAGAGCAGGAACAGGCTAAATCAAAATGGAGTTGGAGGGAAAAATAAAGCACTGTATTCCTTGCAGTGCCCACCTCTCTCTAAAGGCATTTGTTTTTCACATTTAAAAACTTCCCTTCAATTGAACCCTCCCTCCACTAATTAGTTTAAAGCCTGACCTACAAGCCTAGCTGTACAATTCTCCAGGACACTGATCCCAGGATGACTTAGATGAAATTTGCCCTTTGGAATGGCTGTTTGTTTCTTCAGTACTTGTGCCAGCGGCCCATAAAGTGGAATCCATTTCTCCCATGCTAATCTTTGAGCCAGGCACTTAGCTCTCTGGTTTTATTTACTGTACACCAATTTGCATGTGATTTAGGTAGTAATCCTGAGATTAGAACATAGAACAGTACAGCACAGAATAGGCCCTTCAGCCCACGATGTTGTGCCAACTACTGATCCTCATGTATGCACCCTCAAATTTCTGTAACCATATGCATGTCCAGCAGTCTCTTAAATGTCCCCAATGACCCTGCCTCCACAACTGCTGCTGGCAACACATTCCATGCTCTCACAACTCTCTGTGTAAGGAACCCGCCTCTGACATCCCCTCTATACTTTCCTCCAACCAGCTTAAAACTATGACTCCTCGTGTTAGTCATTTCTGCCCTGGGAAATCGTCTCTGGCTATCGACTCTATCTATGCCTCTCATTATCTTGTATACCTCAATTAGGTCTCCTCTCCTCCTCCTTTTCTCCAATGAAAAAAGTCCGAGCTCAGTCAACCTCTCTTCATAAAATAAGCCATCCAGTCCAGGCAGCATCCTGGTAAATCTCCTCTGAACCCTCTCCAAAGCATCCACATCTTTCCTATAATAGGGCGACCAGAACTGGACGCAGTATTCCAAGTGCGGTCTAACCAAAGTTTTATAGAGCTGCAACAAGATCTCACGACTCTTAAACTCAATCCCCCTGTTAGCATCTCTGTGGTCCTGGTTTTTAATTTAGCCCTGAACTGCTCAAAATCCCTAGCTAAACATTTCCTAGTCCTACCTGTGCTGCTGTTATCTACATGGTCCACAACTACTGGATCTTTCCCCTCCCACTCAAAGTTCCTTTCCAGCCTAGAGAGGTACCTATTGGACAGAGGCACTAACTGAAACACCTGCAAAGCTAAATTCTGATCCCCAAAACTGCCTCACTCACAGTCACACCCACCCATTCCTGCCCATGGAACAGATTTTCTGGAATTAACCTAAAAGCTGTGACTGCCTTCTGAAGCACAGTGTCCAGGTAACCATCCCTCTCTCTGAAGTGTCTCAGTGTCTGCAGCTTGGACTCCAGTTCATCAACTTTGTACAAAGTTCCTTGAGCAGCCATCACTAGTTACAGATGTGGATTACACCAGCTCCCCCATACTACAGCTGCAATACTTTTGCCTGCACACCCATCTCTAATCTGTGTCATTAATCCATTTGGATGTTTAATCTTTTAAAAATATATTTCTGAAATATACCCTTCAAATCACTTAGCCAATCAAAAGAGGGACAGAACAAATTCTGCTCTTTATGAACCAGCTGTCTTTGCTTCCTCTTGCATGTTTCACAAGCACAGGGTCCTTATCTCCTTTTCTCAGTTAGGTGTTTTTCATTGTCCCAGAGTTGTCCTCTGCCATGTGTTTTAAGTGCTGGGGAATGGCTCTGGACCCTCCTCTCTCGCATTCTTTGAGATAACTTGCCTCAGGAGTAACACCTTTCTCTGAATTGCCTCTCATCAAAGTTGAAAACTCACTGGAAAGCTGCATCCTCACAAATGGTGGATTCCTAAAGGAGAATTCCAAATCAACACTTCCTTCACCAGAAAGTGAATTCAGCCAGCTTAACTGATCCAGGAAGACATCCCAGTACCAATAGCCTGCTTGCAAAATTACATTTAATACACTATGGAATTTTATATTTTTATCCCCAGGCGATGAGTCTGCACATGTTCATGTGTGTCCTCATTGAATGATGGAACAGGCTCGGGGCTGTATGGCCTACTCCTGTTCCAATATAAATATTGATGCAATTTAAACCTGGTTAATAAACCTTACACCAAAATTGAGAAAGGTTTGCAGTTCTTTATTTGTTACTAGATATGTTGGTAGTTCTCAACAACACTTCCCTTTTTGTTGTGACCAATGACATGGGTCAAGAAGAGATATTTCTTCACTTCTCATAATCCTAACTCGGAACAGTAACATTAGTTAAGGGAAATCACATGCATTTTAGATGGAGCATTATTTCTTTTTAATTCATCAGCTGGGAACATGAATTGAACTTTTAAAAACAGACATTCAAAACACAAAGCCTAAAAGAAACATGAGATCACAGCCCAAGACACCTACCCAAATTGCAGTATGGTACACTCACCATTCTAATCCATTAGGCTGAAAGGTTTGCCAAACCAGCAAGACATTGAAGTCCTGGGGAATGTATAGGACCTGCATCTCCAGTCCCATTAACAAAGCATTGAAAGAATCACCTGAGCCATTCAATTGTATGAGGTGAACCATTAAAACTGACTCATTTACCTGGCTGGTGCATCTCCAACAGCATTGAAGAAACTTGACACCATTCAGGACAAAGCAGCCTGCCTCCACCACCACCAACATTCAGTGCTACGATCCATGAGATGCACTGCAGAGATTCACCAAAGATTCTTAGACAGCACTTTCCAAACCTATGATCACTTCCATCCAGAAGGACAAGGGCAGCAGTTAGATAGGAACACCAGTTCCCTTCCAAGACACTCATCATCCTGATTGTGAAATATATCACCATTCCTTCAGTGTCACTGTTTCAAAATCCTGGAATTCCCTCCCTAAGGACATTGTGGGTCTTCCCACAGCACATGGACTGCAGTGGTTCAAGTAAGCAACTAGGGATGGGCAGTAAATACTGGACCAGCCAGCGATGCCCACGTCCCATGAGTGAATAATAAAATTTAGACAAATGGCATTGTGGCTCAGAGAGCATCCCAGGCATGATCAAACCAAATTCCAATTTCATTTAGAAAGATAAAGTGGAGAATAAGAATTTACCAGGCTATTTTTAAGTGTGTGATGATTCCGCAACAGCACATAACTTTTGCTGAAACTGAATTTTGATATTTATGAGAGTAGGTGCCTTTGGGCTGGAAAAGAAGAAGCATGTATGTTGGCATAAGTTGGCAGCAGTGTCACAGAATAGAGAGACTGAGAGCAACAGATTTCTCCAGAAGCCTGCAAACAAGTTGGATCTCTCCCTCTGTCTCCACCTGCAATTGGAAAAGAAACAGGAAAAAAAACTTAAGTCAAGCCAAGACCTAGTTCTAAATGACCTGCCCTGAATCAAGGATCACTGCAGTCAACAATATTGCAAGATTGTCGTGGTTTGGACTCAGTCCACAAACTTTATTTTTCTGAAAAGTTGTTCATCTCTTTTGCTTTGACTTTCCTATCTGTGAATGGATGTGTGAGCGTTTGGATTTTAAAGTGGGCAGAGTCTAAGTTTGCTTATATAAGAGAATGTTTGATAAATAAGAAATTGTTGATTTGTTTATTAATGAAATATGCAGTGAGCTAATGAAGTCTCACTGGGAAGAGCAGTAGATATCAAGCTCCATTATTCCCAGAATCATCAGAATAATTCAGTATTTTAAAAATTTGTAGAGTTCCCCAATTTCTCTCTCTTTGGATGACAGAAAGCATAGACCAGGTTTCTGTACTGAAACAAAATCAAGAGATTATATAATTACATGGAAACAACTCTGAATCATTGTCATGTAACTCACCTAATTAAAACTTCACCCTTTATAAACTCATGCTCCACACATACTCAGAGAAACACCCTCTGACAGTGCCCACTCCCTCAGCACTGACACTCCAACAGTGCGGTACTCCTTCAGCACTGACCCTCTGACAGTGCCTACTCCCTCAGCACCAACCCTTTAACAGTTCGGCGCTCCCTCAGCACTGACCCTCCAACAGCACAATTCTCCCTCAGCACCAACCCTCCAACAGCACAGTGCTCCCTCAGCACTGACCCTTTGATAGCACCTGCTCCTTCAGCACTGACCCTCTGACAGCACCTGCTCTCTCACCACTGACCCTCCAACAGCACCTGCTCCCTCAGTGCTGACCCTCTGACAGAATGGTGCTCTCTTAGCACTGACCGTCCGATAGCACCTACTCCCCCAGCACTGACCCTCTGACACTGCCTATTCCCTTAGCACTGACCCTCTGACAGCGTCTACTCCCCCAGCACTGACCCTCTGACAGCGCCTACTCCCCCAGCACTGACCCTCTGACAGCGCCTACTCCCCAGCACTGACCCTCTGACAGCGCCTACTCCCCCAGCACTGACCCTCTGACATTGCCTATTCCCTTAGCACTGACCCTCTGACAGCGCCTACTCCCCCAGCACTGACCCTCTGACACTGCCTACTCCCTCAGCACTGACCCTCCGAAAGCACCTGTTCCCTCAGCACTGACCCTCTGACAGAATGGTGCTCCTCAGCACTGACCCACATACAGATGGACACAGACAGAAAACTAACTTTGGTGTTACAGTTGAAGGCAGTTCTAAGGCCCCAACCTCAGGGTTCACTGTGAAGATTGTTCGGATTGCCAGGGTTCGCTGGTTTTCAATCTCCTTTCTACAGGTTTATTTCACTTCTTCACAGGAGGCACAAGCTGACTAGTACATTCACTGCAAAGTCTCTCTGTTACTGTTTAAAGCCAAAGCTTACAACAACTGGTGAGGAATAGTAAACTGGCTTTCTACAGCTTTTAAGTATTTTTCTGGAGAGAAAGACACACCAGCTTCCCTGCCTGATGTCCTGAAGCTTCTGCTAGTATCATTCACACCCACAAGCTGTTCCTCAGACCATAATATATAGGAGAATTAGGCCATTCATCCCACTGAGTCTTCCTTGCCAATCAATCATGGTTAATACGTTTCCCAAGCCCATTCTCCTGCCTTCTCCCCATAATCCTTGGTCACCTTACTATTCAAGAATCTACCTACCTCTGCATTAAGTATACTCAATGACTTGGCCTACACAGCCCTCTGCAGCAATGAGTGCCAAGGATTCATCACCCTCTGGCTGAAGAATCTCCTCCTCATCTCTGTTCTAAAGGTCATCTATTCACTCTGAGGCTGTGCCCCCGAGTCCTAGTATCTACTACTAGTGGAAACATCTTCTCTACATCCACACTACCCAGGCTTTTCAATATTCTGTAAGTTTCAATCCAATACCCCTCATCCTTCTAAACTCCATCAAGTATAGACCCACAGTCCTTAACCACTCCTCATATGACAATACTTCAACCTGGGATCATTCTTGTAAACCTCGTCTGGCCACCCCCTCCAATGCCAGCACATCCTTTCTGAGATAGAGCCCAAACTGCTCACAATATTTCAAATGCAGTCTGACCAGAGTCTTACACAGCCTCAGCAGCACATCTCTGCTCTTCTATTCTAGCCTTCTTGAAATGAATGTCAACATTGCATTTGCCTTCCGAACTGCCAAATGAACCGGTATGTTAACCTTAAGAGAATCCTGAATTAGGACTTCCAAGTCTATTTGTGCTTCAGATTTCTGAAGCCTTTCCCCATTTATAAAGTAGTGTACTCCTCTAATCTTCCTACCAAAATGTACAATTTTCCCACATTGTATTCCATCTCCTAGACTGTCCAGATCCTTCTGCAGCCTCCCCAATTGCTCAACACTACCTGCCCTTCCACCTATCTTTGTGTCATCTGGAAACTAAGCAACAAAGCCCTCAGTCCCTTTGATCAGATCATTAACGTATAACATGAATAGTTTTGATCCCAACACTGAATTCTGCAGAATTCCACTAGTCATTGGCTGCCATCCTGAAAAAGATGCCTTTATCCTCACTCTCTGCTTTCTGCCAGTGAGCCAATCCTTTATCCATGCCCAAACCTGTCCCAACACCATGGGCTCCTATCTTATTTAGCAACTTGCTGAACTGCACCTTGTCAAAGACCTTTTGGAAGTCAAAATAGATCATGGAAGGTCATGTTGCAGCTGTACAGGACATCAGTTAGACCACTTTTGGAATACTGTGTTCAGATTAGATTCCCTACAGTGTGGAAACAGGCCCTTCAGCCCAACAAGTCCACACCGACTCTCCAAAGAGTAACCCACCCAGACTCATTTCCCTCTGACTAATGCAATTAACAGTATGGGCAATTTAGCATGGCCAATTCACCTAACCTGCACATCTTTGGACTGTGGGAGGAAACCTACACAGACACAGGGAGAATGTGCAAACTCCACACAGACAGTCACCCAAGGCTGGAATTGAACCTGTTTTGGGGGGGTTTGAGCTAAAGGAAGAGGGTGAATAGGCTGGGGCTATATTCCGTGTGTTGAAGGCTGAGAGCTGACCTTATAGAAGTTTATAAGGTCAAATGGGCATGGATAGAGTGAACAGCCAAGGTCTTTTCTGCAGGGTAGTGGGTTCCAAAATTAGAGGGCACAGGTTGAAAGTGAAAGGGAAATATTTAAAAGGGGCCTAACGGGTAACATTTTCACACAGAAGGTGGTGCATGTATAAAACGAGCTACCAGAGGCTGGCACAATTACAACATTTAAAAGGCGTCTGGATATTTATGAATAGGAAGCGTTTAGAGGGATATGGGCCAAAAGCTGGTAAATGGGACTAGATTAGGTTAGGATAACTAGACAAGTTGGATCAAAGATGCTGCACATCTCCATGACTCTATGACAATTGGATTGCTTTTGTTTAACTTGCTTGTGACCTCCTCAAATAGTTCTAACAGATTTATCATGCATGACCTCCTCTGGACAAAACTGCTGACTCAGTTCAATTTACCGAGCACTTTCAAGTCCTCCACAATCTCACCCTTAATAATGGATTCTAAAATCTTACCAATGATCAAGGTCAAGCTAACCAGACTATCGTTTGTCAATGTCTGCACCTCCTCCCTTCTTAAACATGGGTATTAGATTAACCATTTTCCAATCCTCTGGGACCCTCCCTGACTCCACTGATTCCGAAAAGACCACCACCAATAACTCCATCATCTTCTGCAGAAACCTGGGGCATGGTCCATCTGATCCAGGTGATTTATCTGCCTTCAGCCTTTTCAGAGAGGGGAGGGGAAATGGAGAAGGTGAAGGGCAGAGGAAAGAGGGTGTTGGGTAAGTGAGGGGCAAAGTGAGTGAGGACAAGACAAGGGGCTGGATGAGTGCAGGGAGCAGATGTGAAGGGAGGACAGGTAAGGAATGAGTGCTGGGAGTAAGGCAGAGGCAGCATGAGGTGGGGGGAACAGTGGATGATTTGAGGGGTGTGAGAAGATGGATAGTGAGGGGATGAGTGGGGGAGGGATAGTGAGGGGGTGGGAAGGATAGTGGAGGGCGAGGTACAGTCATGGAAGGAGAACAGGTTGGAAGGATAGAAAGGGTTGGGGAAGGATAGAGAGGGGGAGGAGTAGTGGAGGGGGGAAAGGATTGCAGGGGGGGAGGAGAAGGGGCAGTGGAGGGAGAGTGAGGTGAGGGAGAGTGAGGTGAGGGTTAGTGAAGGAAGGAACAGTCGGCACTGATTCTCCTCCCTCCCTCTCAGTGAGCCGGCTGTTTGCTATCTCCAGCCTGGGCTCAGAGTTCTCTGTTTGTGTCTCGGTGTTTGTGGTTGTCTCTATCACATGGGCTGCGGGCCGTGCTGCTGATTGGGCGGCGGTACGGTGCCTTTCATCAGTTTCACTGGGATCTTCCTGTTCCCCGGAGTTGCCAATGTGGACGGGCAGTGAGCGGTGCTTGATAGAGACACGGAACTGCTGGCGCTCGCTATGGACAGTCTGGGTGAGTGAGTGAGTGAGTGACAGAGCGGGGGTGGGGGACTCCGGGCCGACCCTCTCCGAGCTTCACCCCCCACACCCCCCCCTTGCTGCCCAGTCAGCCTCTGACCAGCCTCACGTCCTGATCCAGGGACCCCCAGCCCCCAGCGCAGCACACCCTCCGTCAGGAGACGGAGACACCGCGATTCCTGTTCCTGGGCGGGTCAAAACAACTTTTAATTTGACTTGAAGTCAATTGCATTCTCTGAATTACTGTCGCTTCCTTCCTTTCCAGAGGGTCACTCGCCCCCTTCCCTCCCCCAGCCAGCTTCCCGAACGTTCCGAGCTCTCGGTATTCAGACCTGTCAAAGCCCCTGTTTCAGAGGCTCGGATTGGGAACATACAGCAGGCTCTGCGCTTAACCTCACGTTAGCACCAACAACAATCAATGCTTTCGCACAGAGGGAGTGCTGCACTGTCGGAGGGTCAGTGCTGAGGGAGTGCTGCACTGTCGGAGGGTCAGTGCTGAGGGAGTGCTGCACTGTCGGAGGGTCAGTGCTGAGGGAGTGCTGCACTATCGGAGGGTCAGTGCTGAGGGAGCGGGCACTGTCAGAGGGTCAGTGCTGAGGGAGTGCTGCACTGTCGGAGTGTCAGTGCTGAGGGAGTGCTGCACTGTCGGAGTGTCAGTGCTGAGGGAGTGGGCACTGTCGGAGGGTCAGTGCTGAGGGAGTGCTGCACTGTCGGAGGGTCAGTGCTGAGGGAGTGGGCACTGTAGGAGGGTCAGTGCTGAGGGAGTGGGCACTGTCGGAGGGTCAGTGCTGAGGGAGTGGGCACTGTCGGAGGGTCAGTGCTGAGGGAGTGGGCACTGTCGGAGGGTCAGTGCTGAGGGAGTGGGCACTGTCGGAGGGTCAGTGCTGAGGGAGTGGGCACTGTCGGAGGGTCAGTGCTGAGGGAGTGGGCACTGTCGGAGGGTCGGCGCTGAGGGAGTGGGCACTGTCGGAGGGTCGGCGCTGAGGGAGCACCGCACTGTCGGAGGGTCGGCGCTGAGGGAGCGCCGCACTGTCGGAGGGTCAGTGCTGAGGGAGTGTCGGAGGGTCGGCGCTGAGGGAGTGTCGGAGGGTCAGTGCTGAGGGAGTGCCGCACTGTCGGAGGGTCGGTGCTGAGGGAGTGGGCACTGTCGGAGGGTAGGTGCTGAGGGAGCGCCGCACTGTCGGAGGGTCGGTGCTGAGGGAGCGCCGCACTGTCGGAGGGTCAGTGCTGAGGGAGCGCCGTACTGTCGGAGGGTCAGTGCTGAGGGAGCGCCGCACTGTCAGAGGGTCAGTGCTGAGGGAGCGCCGCACTGTCGGAGGGTCGGCGCTGAGGGAGTGGGCACTGTCGGAGGGTCAGTGCTGAGGGAGTGCCGCACTGTCAGAGGGTCAGTGCTGAGGGAGTGGGCACTGTCGGAGGGTCGGCGCTGAGGGAGTGGGCACTGTCGAAGGGTCAGTGCTGAGGGAGTGCCGCACTGTCGGAGGGTCAGTGCTGAGGGAGTGGGCACTGTCGGAGGGTCAGTGCTGAGGGAGTGGGCACTGTCGGAGGGTCAGTGCTGAGGGAGTGCCGCACTGTCGGCGGGTCAGTGCTGAGGGAGTGCCGCACTGTCGGCGGGTCAGTGCTGAGGGAGTGCCGCACTGTCGGCGGGTCAGTGCTGAGGGAGTGCCGCACTGTCGGCGGGTCAGTGCTGAGGGAGTGCCGCACTGTCGGCGGGTCAGTGCTGAGGGAGTGCCGCACTGTCGGCGGGTCAGTGCTGAGGGAGTGCCGCACTGTCGGCGGGTCAGTGCTGAGGGAGTGCCGCACTGTCAGAGGGTCAGTGCTGAGGGAGTGCCGCACTGTCAGAGGGTCAGTGCTGAGGGAGTGCCGCGCTGTCGGAGGGTTGGAGCTGAGTACCTTCACGTGGTCAGAGCTGAGGGAGAACCATACTTTCGGATGGTCAGAGCTGAGGGTGTGCTGCACCATCAGAGGATCAGTGCTGAGGGATTGCTGTTTTGTCTGAGGATCAGTGTTGAGGGAATGCAGCAGTGTTGAAGTATCAGCGCTGAGGGAGTACTGCACCATCACAGGGTCAGTGCTGAGTGAGTGCTGCATTGTTGGCGCTGAGGGCGCTCCGCACTGTCAGAGATTCGGTGCTGAGGGAGCTCCGCACTGTCAGAGAGTCGGTGCTGAGGGAGCTCTGCACTGTCAGAGAGTCGGTGCTGAGGGAGCGCCGCACTGTCAGAGAGTCGGTGCTGAGGGAGCGCCGCACTGTCAGAGAGTCGGTGCTGAGGGAGCGCCGCACTGTCAGAGAGTCGGTGCTGAGGGAGCTCCGCACTGTCAGAGAGTCGGTGCTGAGGGAGCTCCGCACTGTCAGAGAGTCGGTGCTGAGGGAGCGCCGCACTGTCAGAGAGTCGGTGCTGAGGGAGCGCCGCACTGTCAGAGAGTCGGTGCTGAGGGAGCGCCGCACTGTCAGAGAGTCGGTGCTGAGGGAGCGCCGCACTGTCAGAGAGTCGGTGCTGAGGGAGCGCCGCACTGTCAGAGAGTCGGTGCTGAGGGAGCGCCGCACTGTCAGAGAGTCGGTGCTGAGGGAGCGCCGCACTGTCAGAGAGTCGGTGCTGAGGGAGGGCCGCACTGTCAGAGAGTCGGTGCTGAGGGAGCGCCGCACTGTCAGAGAGTCGGTGCTGAGGGAGCGCCGCACTGTCAGAGAGTCGGTGCTGAGGGAGCGCCGCACTGTCAGAGAGTCGGTGCTGAGGGAGCGCCGCCCTGTCGGAGGGTCAGCGCTGAGGGAGCGCCGCACTGTCGGAGGATCAACTCTGAGAGAGCGCAGCACTGGTGGAGGGTCGGCGCTGAGGGAGTGCTGCAGTGTCGGAGGATCAACTCTGAGAGAGCGCAGCATTGGTGGAGGGTCGGCGCTGAGGGAGTGCTGCAGTGTCGGAGGATCAACTCTGAGAGAGCGCAGCATTGGTGGAGGGTCGGCGCTGAGGGAGTGCTGCAGTGTCGGAGGATCAACTCTGAGAGAGCGCAGCATTGGTGGAGGGTCGGCGCTGAGGGAGTGCTGCAGTGTCGGAGGATCAACTCTGAGAGAGCGCAGCACTGGTGGAGGGTCGGCGCTGAGGGAGTGCTGCAGTGTCGGAGGGTCGGCGCTGAGGGAGTGCTGCAGTGTCGGAGCGTCTGTGCTGAGGGAATGTTGCACTGCCGAAATGTCAGTGCTGAGGGAGATGAATGATCCCACAGCTGGTGTTGTGGGGTCTGGTATGGATGTGGTCATGTCTCTGCCACCCCCTCTACCCCCACCCCAACATGTAAACAGAATAGTAGTGATTATCATTTTTCTGTCTCTGTTGGATCTTGTGGTGTCATAACTGTCATATTTTGAGAAATGATGTATTTGGCTGCTAAGGTGCTTTGACGCCTCCTGTGGTGGTGAACTTTGGCGAAATACAGATGTTTTTTTCTCTGAAACTTTGCCTTATGTTGTGGAAACATCGAATGTGAGAATTTGAAAACATCAATTTGATAGCAAGGTGGAAAGATAACAGGAGGTGCTCTGGCCTGTAGAATATCCTGTGCATACAGCTATTAATTTGGTGTTAACGGAGTTGTCCGTTTTTCAGTCCCGTTTAGAGAACTCTGTGCGTCTGGTCACTTTTGATGTAGTGTCACACTTGTACTGACCACCTGTCTATTCGACAGTACTGATAGATAAATTTGTGGTACCTGAAAGAACTTGCTGTGATAACTACAATTCGACCAAAGCTCTGCTGTCCACAACGTCACTGACTCACGTTCACCCAGTACGCCCCTGTGCTTACAGACTCACTTTAACACCCAGTGCAGACATGCTTCAATTTTATAATCCTCATTAGTGCATGAAATCATTCAAATCTCCTCCCCATCTCTGTAAACTCCTCCAGCCCCTATGCCCCTCCCTATCTTTGTCATCCCTCCAATCTCTACACCATCTCCTTGTCTCTGTCACCTCCTCCAATCCTGGCCTCTCCAGCATTTCCCAATTCCCATTGCTCCACTCTTTGGGGCTGTGCCTGGGGCCCTCAGGTCAGGAATTCTCTCAATAACTCTGAGCTCTTTGACCAGGCTTTTATGTCACCTGCCCCTTGTGTGGCTCTGGGTCAAAGCCACTCTGCTTGATGCTCCAGTGAAGTGCCTGAAGAGTTTTACTGTGTTGAAGGTATTAGACAAATACAGTCTCTTGTTGGAATCTAAAATAAGGAATGCAGGTCAATGCCAACACAGTCGAAGGCCACTCGGCCCTCTTGGATTTGCCAACTCTCCAGACGAAGGTGGTTGCTTTACAATGAGATTCAGTCAAACTATTGTGCTTGGAGTGTTGTTAACTGAGTCAAGGACTTATGTTTATATGGGCGACTGTGGGGAGTTAGCTTTGGTGATGATTTGGTGCTGTGGGGAATCGGATGAAGTGCTGCTCCAGGTTTGCTAATTGCTGTGTATTGGAGGAATTTTTCCCTCCCTCACTGACTAGGATATTCTCCTATGGCCTGTGTCCCTCAGTCACAGGCTGCCCTCTCATACCTGTCTCGTGGACAGCATTTATTCTCAGGATGCTGTTAGACCAAGGCACTAGATAAATGCAATTCATTGTTATAATCTGAAATACGGAATGCAGATCAGTTACAGCAAGTATGAGGTCACTGTGCTAGTCTGTCATCCATTTCCCAGCACGAAGCAGACTGGAACAGGAATGTTGGCCAGGTTAGAGAGTCAGGAGGCTCTGCAAGTGGCACTGCTGACACACTCACACAAATATACAGACAGACACACACACACACACACACACACACACTCTCTCTCTCTTACAGGCACACACAGGTATCTGCATGAACACACAAGCACAGATATGCATGCATAGACATGCAGACACACACACACACATATATACAGGCACACACTTTCACCCACAAATCCTCACTTCATTTCAACTGTTTTGCTTTCTCTTTGGCTCTGAACTCTCCGGATCTCCTTTACCACTTTTAAAAGATGCTGTTAAGAGCAGGGGAGACCAGAACTGGGGGATATCAATCGCAGGCAGTCCTGAATAAATCCAGTGCAGAATTCAGGAGAAACATCCTGGCCCCAGAGAGTGGGGAGAATATGTGATTTGCTCCCACAGGGAGGGCTCAAAGGGAATCATATCGATATGTTTTTTTTTTGGGGGGGGTCAGCTGGATAAATGCATGAGGGAGCTAGAAATAGAAGGATAGGGAGTTGGGGGTTGATGGTGAGAGAGAGTGGGAGAGGCTTGTCTGAGCTGTTAGTCTAAATGGTGGTATGGGAGTCCAGGCTAGGTGATACATTGGGCAGTTTTGACAGAATATCAGCTATCCCTTCTCCTTCAAACATGCCATTCAATGCAAGGAGAAGCCTCAATGCAAGGAGAAAGGGTATCCAGTGATTTTGACAATAGGATCCATAGTTGCTCTTCTGCAAAGACAATGTGTCACAAAAACAGGAAGTTGGAAATGTCACTCACATTTCGAAACTCAATGAGAACAGATGTTAGTCGCAGACAATATGAACAGGTGCAGACATTCAGAAGAAGAGGAAAAACATACTACTCCCTCTGATTAGGTGAATCTCTCTGTGGCTCAGTGGGTAGCACTCTCTCTCACTCTCGCCTCTGACCCTGAAAGTTTTAGGTGAGAGCACACTTCAGAGATTTAAACACAAAGCCAGTCCCAGCATTGCCCTGTTGGAGGGTCAGTACTAATGGAGCACCACACTGACATTTAACAGCACAGAAAAGGCCCTTAAGTCCATTGTGTTCTTGCTGGTCATCAATTCAAATCCTATTTCCCAGGGCTTGTTCCATAGGTGGTCAGCACTGCCCTTTCAACTGCTCATCTAAATACTTGTCTTGGGAGGGTTCACACCTCTAATATCCTTTTAAGCAGTGAGTTCCAGATACCACCTATCCTCTGGGTAAATAATTCTACCTCAAATATCCTCTGAACCTCCTGCTTCTTAGCTTAATACTGACCTCACTACTAAAGGGGGAATGTTTCTCCCTATTTACTCTGGTCTATACCTCTCAGAACTCTGTATACCTCAATCATCCCCCGTCCCCCGGCCAGCCTTCTCTGATCTGTAGAAAACAACCCCAGCTATCCAGTTTCTCTTCATCACTCAATCACTGCAGTCCAGGCAGCATCCTGGTGAATTTCCTCTACTTCCTTCAGTGCAATCATATCCTTCCTATTGTACGGTGACCAGAACTACAGTATTCCAGCATTGGCCTAGTTAACTTCATAACCTCCCTGCTCTTGTATTCAATATCTTGATTAATAAAGGCAAGTGTGCCATATACCTTCTTAACCACCTTATACACTTGTCCTACTGCCTTCAAGGATCTGTGGATACCAAGGTCTCTCTGATGCTCTGTACTTCCTAGGGTCTGCAAATTCAACATGTACTCTCTTGTCTCGTTAGTCCTCCCAAAATGCATTGCCTTGCAATTTTCAGGATTAAATTCTATTTGCCACTGTTCAGCTGATCTGACCAGCCAACCTATATTGTAGTCTGAGGCTTTCTTCCTTGCTATATTTACCATACCATTCATGTGAAAGGCACTTTGGGATATCCTAATCTGATGAGAGATAGAAACAGTTCTCTTTGTCTCACTGAGAATTGCATCCAAGTCTGTGAAATATTGACTCTGCGTTTTGCCAGGTTTCTGCAGACACTCTGGGGATTCTCGTTGTTCCCCCTTTTTCAGATTCTGGAGCAGATGAACTGAGATTACAGCTGGCAACAGTCTGGAATCTGAAACATTCACAGCAATCTTCAGCCAGAATTGCCAAATGGATGATCCATCTCTGCCTCTTCCAGTTGTCCCAGCATTACAAATTCAGCCAATTTGATTCACTCTGTGATATCGAGAAGCGGTTGGAGGCACTGGATACTGCAAAGTGTATGGGTCCTGACATTCTGATAATGGTATTGAAAAGTTGTGCTCCAGGACATGCTGCTCCCCTAACTTGTTCAGTACAGCTACAACACTTGCATCTACCTAACAATATAGAAATTTGCTCAGATATGTCCTTTACACAAAAAGCAGGAGAAATCCAACCTGGCCAATTACTGCCTCATCAGTCTGCTTTAGATCATCAATAAAAATGATGGAAGATGTCACCAACAGTGCTAACAAGCAGCAACTGCTCAGCAATAACCCGTTCAGGGATGCCCAGTTTGGGTTCCACCAGGGCCACTCAGCTTCAGACCTCATTACAACCTTGGTTCAAAAATGGATAAAATAGTTGAATTCCAGAGATGAGGTAAGAGTGACAGCCCTTGACAGCAAGGAAGTTACAGATATAGGGAGGGTCATGGGGGCTGGAGGAGGTTACAGAGATAGGGAGAGGTGTAGAAGACAGAGGAGATTCCAGAGAAACTGAGAAGAGGGGCTGGGGGAGATTACAGAGATACGGAGAGGTGTAGAAACTGGAGGAGATTACAGCGATAGTGAGTGTGTAGAGACTGAAGGAGGTTACAGCAATAGAGAGGAGGCCCAGAGGTAGGGAATAGGTAATGAGAGGTTTGAACAGAGAATGTTAAAGTAGGCCACCCAGCCCTTTGAGTTTCCTCTACAATCACCCTGATAACTATTGGCTCCCGTTTTAGAGAAGCATTTCTCTCATTGTCTTAAAGTACTGAATGCGCCTGTCCTCACCCCTCCCTGGGGAAGCGAGTTCCACAAAATAACAACCCTTCAAGTGATTAAAACACTTCCTGGCCTCCATCTTGACAGGGAAACTCCCCATTTTTAAAGTCCTCAGTTTTAGTCTCTCCCACAAAGGGAAACATCCTCTCAACATCCACCCTGTAATATTCCATCAGCATCTTTACACTTCAATAAGATCACCTCTCATTTATTGATAACAGGCTGAACCTATTCAGACTCTCTGTCAAAACACACTTCTGCCCATCTCTTTCTCATCTTCTGCAAACTGCCCACTCGATATCTGTCTTTAACAAACACTTGACAGTGCAGTTCAAAATGTTATAGAGGATTGTGTGACAAAACATACTCTGGTAAGCAGAGAGAGATGGTATTTATTAAATGTTTAAACTCTTGTTACCGTGATTGAGGATCCAGATGCACCAGAATCATTCAATAGCATGGAACACGTCATGATATCTGAGAGAGTGCAGGCCCAGTTGTCCCTAGAACTGGTTCGACAGCCTCACTCAAATCAATGGAGGCTACTCCTCACTGTGTCCATTATTTAAGAAGCTATAGCCCTAACCCGTGTCACCTTTAATGTCAGTGCCTCACTCCTAATGTCCCTACAGTCAGTCCCACCTCTCACTTGGGCACTATTCCACAGCTGCCTTGGATACCCTTGTTACACAAGTGGGAGTTGGGCCAGCTGTTTGACTCCTGGAGGCATCACTTGCCATCCAGCACGACCCACGTTTCAACTGAGATTACCAGATTCTAGATTAGTGTGGTGCTGGAAAATTACAGCAGGCCAGGCAGCATCCAAGGAGTAGGAAAATCGACGTTTCGGCCAAAAGGAATGAAGGCAGGGAGCCTCTGGGATGGAGAGATAAATGGGAGGGGGGGTAGGGCTGGGGAGAAGGTAGCAAAGAGTACAATAAGTGGATGGGGGTGCGGATGAAGGTGATAGGTCAGAGAGGAGGATGGAGCGGATAGGTGGGAAGGAAGCAGGAACCCTGGGCAGTGTTCTTACCCACCTGATCCAATACTGTACCCAACTGAAGGGGAACTGAAGCTAACTGTGAGTCAGCCAGACAGCACAGAGAGTGAGCCAAACCCGGTATATTCAGATCATTGTAACCAACCACTGACAAGTGAGTGGGGCAGGCACAGTCCCCCTGAAGAAAGAACCCGTGTTTCTGTGGAGTCCTGAGACATTCCAATGCTGTTCCCTGCAACTTGAGGGGTTTTGCACTGAAGCCACTGTTGTCCTCGTGGAAATGCAACTGCTTGCTTGTGCACAGCAAGATCGCACGGCCAGCTATATATGACTACCCAGATCATCTATTTTCAGCCCCAGGACACAGGGAGAGCTCTGTCCTGCACTACTTCCAGTTGTGCGGCTTTTTTAACCCACCGCCAACCTGCTACCTCATCCCGAGAGAAGCATTTATTCTGCCTGGAAGAGGATCCACTATAGCAGCTGCGTCGGTTCCTCTTTGCCACCATTAGTTTTGGAATCTAGCTAATTTAGATTGAATTGTCAACCCTGAAATGCTTCTCACAGGGTCAGTAAGCACCTGGGAGCCAGTTGTCCAAGCCTTTAGCAGCCTGCTCCTGAGTTGACTCTCAATGGACGATTGCCATGGCCTGGAGTCTGCTGCACAAGAGGCAGTGAGCAAGGTACAACCTCCCTAAGTCGAATAGCTAACTGAGAGAATGCCCTCCATGTGTGGCTAGTCTGAAACCGCCAATTGAGAAGGAGAGAGTGAGGGAAGAGAGGAAGAGAAGTTTTCTGCTGGTTCAGGGACAATTTTTTTTTTATTAGATTACCTACAGTATGGAAACAGGCCCTTCGGTCCAACAAGTCCACACTGACCTTTCGAAGAGTAACCCACCCAGACCCATTCCCCTACCCTATATTTACCCCTAACTAATGCACCTAACACTATGGGTAATTTAGCATGGCCAATTCACCTGACCTGCACATCTTTGGATTATGGGAGGAAACCGGAGCACCCGGAGGAAACCCACGCAGGCACATGGAAAATGTGCAAACTCCACACAGACAGTTACCCGAGGCTGGAATCGAACCTGGTCCCGGGTGCTGTGAGGCACCAGTGCTAACCACAGAGTCACCATGCCGCCCGTATCCGAGATGTTAGCTGGGAATTGTGGGCAGTATTACTCTGACTTGTTGTTTCTGTGTATTTATGTGATCTTGACACACCAGCTGTCTCCCTGCTTCACAGCTTCTGCCCTATCAAATGGAGGTACCTCTACTGACCACTGGGCTGTGTCTGGTCAGAGATGTACAGCACTAAAAAAGGCCCTTTGGCCCATTGTGGCTGTGCTGGTCAAGAACAACCACCTAATTAGAACTAGGGGGCAAAGCCTCAAAATAAGGGGGAGCAGATTTAGGACTGAGTTGAGGATCTTCACCCAAAATGTTGTGAATCTGTGGAATTTCCTGCCCAGTGAAGTAGTTGAGGCTACCTTGTTGAATGTTAAGGGCAAAGAGAGAGAAATTTTTAAACATTAAAGGCATTAAGGGTTATGGTGAGCAGGCAGGCAAATGAAGCTGAGTCCAGGCCAGATAGCCTACTCCTGCACCTATTTCTTATGATAATTATTCTAATCCCAATTCCCAGTACTTGGTCCATAGCATTGTCTGCCTTAGTATTGCAAGTCGAAAAGTGTGATGCTGGAAAAACGCAGCAGGTCAGGCAGCATCAGAGGAGGAGGAGAATCGACATAAGCCCTTCAGAAAGATATGTGGGTGGGGCTGGAAGATAAATAGGAGGGTGGGGATGAGGTAGCTGGGAAGGTGATCGGTAGATACAAGTGGAGTGATGGTGATAGGTGAGAGGGGAGGGGGTTAGAGTGAATAGGTGGGAAGGAAGATGGACAGGTAGGACAGTTCAAAAGGGTGGTGCTGAGTTGGAGGGTTGGATCTGGGATAAAGTGGGGGAGGGGAGATGAGGAAACTGCTGAAGTCAATATTGATGCTGTGTGGTTGGAGGATCCCAAGGCAGATGATGAGGCTTTCTTCCTCCGGGCATCGGGTAACTTGGATTTAGTGGCGAAGGAGGCCCAGGACTTGCATGTCCTTGATGGAGTGAGAGGGGGAGTTGGAGTGGTTGGCCACAGGGTGGTGTGGTTGTTTGGTGCGTGTGTCCCAAACATGTTCTCTGAAACATTCAATGAGTTGGCATCCTGTTTCCCCAATGTAGAGGAGACCACATCGAGAGCAACGGACACAGTACATGAGGTGTTTGGATGTGCAGGAAAATCTCTGCTGGATGTGGAAGGATCCTTTCAGGCCTTGGAAGGAGGTGAGGGTGGAGGTGTGGGCGCAGGTTTTACACGGTATTGACATCGACTTCACCAGTTCCATCTCCCCTCCCCCCAACTCATCCCAGATCCAATCCTCCAACTCGGCACTGCCCTTTTAAACTGTCCTACCTATCCATCTTCCTTCCCACCTATCTGCTCCACCCTCCCCTCCCCACTTGTATCTATATATCATTTTCCCAGCTACCTCAACCCCAACCCCACCCTCCAATTTATCCCTCAGCCCACATCTCCACCATTCCTGATGAAGGACTTATGCCCGAAACATTGATTCTCCTGCTCCTCGGATGCTGCCTGACCTGTTGTACTTTTCCACACCTTTTGACTCTGTTCTCCTGCATCTGCAGTCCTCACTTTCTCCTTCTGCACATCTAAATACTTCTTCAATATTACAATATTCAATATTACAAGGGTTTCTGTCTCTACCATCCTGACAGGCAATAACTTCCAGATTCCCACAACCCCCTGGATGAAAAGGTTTGCCTTGCATCTCCACTAAATCTCCTGTCCCTTATCTTAAATCTGTGCCCCCCCCCCCCCCGATCATTGATCCTTCTATCAAGGGAAAAATGTCTTCCTATCTACCTTATGTGTGCCTCCTCATACTTTTATCCATCTCAATCCTGTTCCCTGTCAAACTCCTCTGCTTTAAGGAAAACAGCCATAGTCTGTCCAATCTCTCTTCCAAACTGAAACTTTCCAGACCAGGGGCAGCATCCTGGTAAATCTCTTCCTCACCCTCTCCAGTTCCTGCTTCCAGCCACATAGTGTTTTCTCTCTCTCAGTTTATCTCTGTCTTTCTCTCTCTCCAGCTCCCCTATGGAGTCACCTCGCTGCAATCAATCATTTTCACATTCCTCTTTTAATCATTTGAAGATGTCTTATGTAAACTGGCTCCAGATCATAGCCGAAGAAACGTGCCAAGTCTCAAAACCCTCTCCACATCAAAAAGATTTCTCGTGGATTTTTGAATGTGACTCTGGTGCGTGCCCATGTACCTTTATGTGTCTATGTACACAAGTGGGGGAATGTGTTTGCCTGATGTACACAGTCAGTTCTGCTATAACATGTGTTTCTTCAACATGAATTAGCTTAAACACAATTGAAGAACTTAGACTGTTATTTGCAGTACGTGAACTTTCCTTACCTTTATATTGGCTATAACGTGATTCTGGACCCATTAGTTAAAATGGTGGCGCTATAGTACTATTTTCTCATAATGTGAGATCACACCAGAACCAAACTATTGCATTATATCAGAACTGACTATATATGTATATGTATGTGTACACCATGCCTAGGGTGCACCTGTGTGGTTCCATGCCCAAGTTCTTGCATGTGAGTGTACAAGTGATTCTGCACCAGTATGTGAACCTGTGCATCTGTATATGTGCATGGTGTGTGCATGTGTGTGTATGCATACACTTGGGTGTATGTGTGCCTTGGTTCAGGTATGTGTCTACACACACCTGGGTGCATTTGTATATACATGTGCATTATGTGTATGAATTCCTGGGCACACATGTTTTTTTATGTGCCTGGGTGCACTGATGTACATGCGCCAATCAAGTGAGCTATTTTCTTCTGGGTGGTTTTGAGCTTTTTGAATGTTGTTGGAGCTGTACCCAATGAAGCCAGTGGGGAGTATTCCGATACACTTCTGACTTGTGCCTTGTCGATGGTGGACAGGCTTTGGGAAGTCAGGAGGTGAATTACTTGCTGCAGGGTTCCCGGCGTCTGATCTGGTCTTGTAGCCATTATACTTATATAGAACATAGAACAGTACAGCACAGTACAGACCTTCCAACCCAGGATGCTGTGCTGAGCACTTATCTTAATCTAAGATCAACCTAACCTACACACCCCACAATTTACTGCAGTCCATCTGCTTGTCTGGCAGTCACTTGAATGACACTAATGTCTCTGACTCTGCTACCACTGCTGGCACTGCATTCCATGCACCCACCACTCTTTGCATAGAGGACCTACCTTTGACATCCCCCATACCTTCCTTCAATCACTTTAAAATTATGACCCCCATGACAGCCGTTTCTACCCTGGGGACAAGTCTCTGGCTATCTATTCTATCTATGCCTCTCATTACCTTGTACACCTCTATCAGGTTACCTCCCTTCATTCTTCTCTCCAATGTGAAAAGCCCTAGCTCACTCAACCTCTCCTCATAAGACATGCTCTCCAACCCTGGCAGCATCCCGGTAAATATCCTCTGCACCCTCTCTAAAGCATCTACGTCCTTCCTATAATGAGGTGACCAGAACTGGTCACAATATTCCAATATTATAGAGCTGCAGCACAACCTTGCGGCTTTTAAAGTCAATCCCCCTGTTAATGAAAGACAAAACACCATACACCTTCTTGACAACCCTATCAACTTGGGTGGCAACTTTGAGGGATCTATATATGTGGACCCACTGTTCCTCCACACTGCCAAGAATCCTGTCTTTAATCCTGTATTCAGCATTCAAATTCGACCTTCCAAAATGAATCACTTTGCATTTATCCACATTGAACTCCATCTGCCACTTCTCAGCTTAGCTGTGCCATCCTGTCAATGTCTTGTTGTAGCCTGCAACAGCCCTTGACACTACCTACAACGCCACTGACCTTTGTGGCATTGACAAACTTCCACTTCTTCATCCAAGTCACTTATAAAAACTATAAAGAGCAGAGGCCCAAGAACAGATCCCTGCGGGACACCACTGGTCACTGACCTCAGGCAGAATACTTTCCATGCACTACCACTTGCTGTCTTCTTTTGGCCAGCCAATTCTGTATCCAGACAGCCAAATTATCCTGTATCCTATACCTCCTAACTTTCTGAATGAGCCTACTATGAGGAACCTTATCAAATGAAATCCATATACACTACATCCACTCCTCAACCTTTATTAACTTGTCTCGTCACATCCTCAAATAACTCCATAAGTTGTGTGATTTTTAACTCAAATAACTCCATAAGTCTTGTGAGGCATGGCCTGCCCCTCACAAAGCTATGCTGACCATCTTTAATCAAGCTACGTTTTTCCAAATAGTCATAAATCCTGTCTTGCAGAACCCTTTCCAGTACCTTGCTTACCACAGATGTAAGACTGACTGGTCTGTAATTCCCAGGGATTTCCCTATTCCCATTCTTGAACTGAGGAACAACATTCGACTCCCTCCAATCATCCGGTATTACTCCTGTGGAGAATAAGGATACAAAGGGCTTTTGCCCAAAACTTCGGTTTTCCTGCTCCTTGGATGCTGTCTGACCTGCTGTGCTTTCCCAGCACCACTCTAAACTTGACTCTGATCTCAAGCATCTGCAATCCTCAGTTTCGCCTATGCAAAGATCATTGCCAGAGGCGCAGCAATCTCATTCCTCGCTTCCCGTAGTAACTTTGGATATATCTGGTTTGGCTTTGGGGACTTATCTATCTTGATACGTCCCAGAATTTTCAGCAAATCCACTTCCTTAATATCAGTCTGTTCAAGCCTATTAACCTGGTCCATGTGTTCTCTCAATTAGCAAGGTTCCTCTCTTTCGTGAATACTTAAGCAAAAAACTCATTTAGGGTCTCCCACACCTTTTCAGACTCCAGACACAAGTTCCTTCACTATCCCTGATCGGCCCTACCCTCTCTCTGATCATTCTCTTATTCCTCACGTTAAGTGTAGAACACCTTTGGGTTTTCCCTAATCCTTCCCGCCAAGGCCTTTACGTGCCCCCTCCTAGCTCTCCTCAGTCCATTTTTGAGTTCTTTCCTAGCTACCCTGTAATTCACTAAAGCTGTGCCAGATCCTCGCTTCCTCAACCTTAAGTAAGCTTCCTTCTTCCTCTTGACAAGAAGCTCCTCTTCTCTTGTCATCCAAGACTCCTTCACCTTACCATTCCTTGCCTGTCTCAGTGGGACAAAGGTATCCAACACTCGCAACAAGTGCTCCTTTAACAGTCTCCACATTTCTGTTGTGCATTTCCCATAGAACAAGTTGTTCCCAATTTATACTCCACAGCTCCTGTCTAATAGCAGTATAATTTCCTCTCCCCCAATTAAATACCTTCCCATACTGTCTGTTCCTATCCTTTCCAAATCCTATATGGCTAGTCCAGTTCAGTTTCTGTTGAATGGTAACTTGCAGGATGTTGGTGAGGGATTCAATGATGGTGATTACATTGAATTGTTGGAGATGATCATTGCCTGGCACTTGTCTGAATGTTGCTTGACATTTATCATCTCCAGCCTGGATTTATCCAGGTCTTGTTGCATTTGGACATCAACTGCTTCAGTATCAAACAAGTCACAAAAGGTGTTGTAAATGTGGAACTGTCAATGAACAAGTCCAAATGGGATGCAATTAAAGTGGATTAACGCCAGTACAGATACATTCAGTAACACAGGGCACTTGCGGGGGAGAGGGTATTACTGAGTGACAGTGTGAGGGATCTGGATTAACATCAGTAGGATACAGTCAGTAACACACGGCACTGGGGTTGGGGAGAGAGGGGTTACTGAGTGTTAATGTGAGGAATCTGGATTAACGTCAGTAGCAATACAGTCAGTAACTCAGGGCACTGGGGGAGAGTGGTTACTGAGTGACCATGTGGGTTAAACTGTAACACAGGGCGCTGAACAGCCTGGGTCACATTTGAAGTTTCTGCCCCGTTGTTCTGCCCACACCCCCCAGAGAAAATAGTTTCTCTCGATTGACCGTATTGAATCCTTGAATCAGTTTAAACATTGGTGAAAAATAGGCAAATTCAAATCTTGAGTGATCTCTTGTTCTGGGGTAAAGGTGTTAAAGGTCATGGGAGTGAGACAGACAAACAGAACAATCTCTTCCTGTTCCTAATCCAGGGAGATTAAGGGGCTGAATGGCCTGCTTCTGTAGCAGCCTATGTTGTCTGGGTTAGTGGCACTGCCAGTATGAAACGTGCTGGTGACGGGGGCTGTGACTGCTTTGGGCTCTGTTTGACTGGTACACAGGATTGTTGCATCATGGCTTGCAGCACTTTGACCTGCAGCCAGCTGTTTGCTCAGATCCCAAGCGTGAAGATTCCAGGCAGAACAGTTCTTGGCAGCAGACACAGCTGTTTCTCTCAAGTTGTGTTCATTCCTGCCTCATTTCACTATGCTGCAGGGCCACATGCCAATAATCTTTCCCTCACACTCTTCCCTCGGGTCTGTGACCAATTGGGCCCCATGTGACTGATAGAGCTTTTCAACAAAAGGGCCTTCATGATGATCTCTAACACTGGCTAATTTCAGCTTTGGTTGTGTTGGAATCACAGATTGAGGTGCTCTGCCAACATTTCTACAGTTAATGCAAGAAACCAGACAGGATCTGACCTCCGAGTCCTGAGAATGAAAAATGAATCCTCTGGAGGTGGCTTTTGAAGATTTTTGAGTGTCTCATTCCATTTGCAGGAATTCCTATTTCTTTTTTGTGTTGGACGTGCTTGACTATGATTACCCTGGCATGTGTCAGTGTTGTAGGTTAGACTGACAAATTCATCTCTAAATGAAGAATGTGTATTCTCGAGCACCTTTCCCAATCTTATTTGCAGTGAAGTCATCAGGCAGATTTTGGCAGCGAGTCATCACAAAACAACATTCCACAAACAACCAACAAGCCAGGAAGAGAAAAAGTTGTTTTGGTGATAGCTGAGGGATAAATACAGAACCAGGACACCAGGGAGAACTGCCCTGTGCTCTTCTTCCAATATGACCATGAGAAAGGATGGCACCTCTGCCAGTGCAGCACTCCTTCAGCACTGACCCCCTGACAGTGCCCACTCCCTTAGCACTGACCCTACATCCTTCCCTATCTTTATAACCTCCTCCGGGCTCTCCATCCCTCCCCATCTCTGTAACCTTCTCCAATTCCAACCTTTTGGGTAAAATCTGATTCCCATCGCTCCACCATTGGCGCCTGTATTTTCAGCAGCCTGGGGCCTGGAGTTTTCAGACGCTGGAATTCATTCTCTCCCTAAACCTCTAAACCTGTCAAGATACTTATAAAATTGACCTCTTTGGCCAGAAATGTAGTATCCTCTCCCTCTAATTCTGGCCTGATTTACCTCCTGTGAAGTGTCTGTGGATATTCCTGTGCATTACAGGTAGTGTGAAGACATGAAGGTTTGTTGGAATAGTTGGAGATAGATGCCGGCAATTTTCTTAAAGAACTGGCAGCACCCAGTGTCCGCATGAGCTTGGTTGGTGTGTGTTAGTTTGCCTTTTCACTGTGGACAGTGAGTGGGCTGAAGCAAATGTACTAAATATGAAATGTTCTTCATTCTCAGCTCTCCTCCTCTGCAACCACATGTCTGCTGTTAACTAAGTGCTGACTGGTTTCTGCAGTCTGCCTGTCACTCCCCCACAGACCCCCTCTTTCAGCATCAGTCACAGCACAGAAGCATCCTGCTGAATGAACCAGTTCACCTTATGGTTCTTGTCCCGATTCTCTTCAATTCACGTCCTTCTGGTGAACAACACTCCTGCTGCTGGGGACAGTCTCTCCCTCACTGACTCAATACAACAGCCCTTCTTGATTCTGAAGACCTTGATTCAACAACCCCCCCCCCCCCCAACCCCCGAATGTTTCCTGCTCCCCCGAATCTGCTGGACAGCTTGTATTCATATAGTGCCTGTAAAATAGTAAGACCATTCACATGAGCAGTATGGGAGTATTGTCACTGAGCCAGGGGCGACCAGAACCCTGATCTTTAAGGAGTGTTGTAGAGGGGAGAGGTTAGAGGGAATTCCAGAGCTTGAGATCACCCAGAGGAAGGCCTGTGGTGAAGTGACGGGATTGGGAATTGAATTTATTGTCACGTGTACCGAGGCACAGTGAAAAGCTTTGTCTTGCGAGCGATGCAGGCAGATCACAGAGTTACGTTGCATAGATAAGTAAATAATAGGTAAACAGCAGCAAAATAAAAACACAGGTACAGGTGAATGTTAAGTCTGTGAATCCATTCAGTATTTTAACAACAATAGGGTAGAAACTGTTCAAAACCGGCTGGTGTGTGTGTTCAGGTTTCTGTACCTGAATAAGAGCACTGAGGTGTTGTTGGGTTTTAGAGCTGGCTGTACATGTTCCAGAGATAAGGAAGTAGAATGAGGAATTGAGGGCTCTGCATGAAGTTGAGAGCTAAGCAGAGAGTGAAGTAGTGCAGCTGCATGGTCAGCGGAAGCAAGGTTCAGAGCGTGGGTTAGAATGAAGCGTGGTTTTGGTTATCGTGGTGACTGGGAGATTGTGGGGGAGCTAGTGATGAACTAACAGTTGCACGACAGTTTTCAGCTTCCTGCCTACAGGCCTCTTACAATGTGCATGGTTTGCCTGAAGTTTCACAGTGGCATTGAAGGCAGCAAGCTCCAGGATTGCCCAACAAACAACATCAAGGAAAGCAAGTCTTGGAGCAGGGGCTGGTAAACAAAGTTAACCAGCGGTCAAATATTTGTGATACAATGAAGCAATTCAGTAGAAATAAAAGCAAGATGAATCATTCATTTTGGTTTTGCATAAGATCTGCAATAGATCTGACCGCCTGAGGATCAAACCTAGGTGTGGGGCCCTGGGCAGTTAGTCAAGGAGGGTTTGAAAAATGCGAATGGGATATGCATCTTTCAATGGGAAGGGCTTTATTGGGAACAGTATTTTACTGCTCTAGCTAACACGAGCCAGTCAGGACCCAGATCCCTTGCTCAGTTCTCTACCTCTGGCTCCTCACTTTCACTCCCCCTCCTTTCTGAATCCCGTGATCAGTACATCATGGCTTTCAGCCGCAATATCTAATCCAGTGCTACCAAAGCTGATATAGTCAGAGCGCCGCAGTGTTGGCAGGTCAGTGCTGAGGGAGTGCTGCAGTGTTGGCAGGTTGGCGCTGAGGGAGCGTCGCACTGTGTCGGAGGATCGGCGCTGAGGTAGCACTGCACAGTATCGGAGGGTCAGCACTGAGGGAGCGTCCCACTGTGTCGGAGGGTCAACGCTGAGGGAGCATCCCACTGTGTCGGAGGGTCAGCGCAGAGGGGGCGTTGCACTGTGTCATAGTGTCAGCACTGAGGGAGCGTCGCACTGTGTCAGAGGGTCAACGCTGAGGGAGCGTTGCACTGTGTCAGAGGGTCAGCACTGAGGGAGCGTCGCACTGTGTCAGAGGGTCAGCACTGAGGGAGCGTCGCACTATGTCGGAAGGTCAGCACTGAGGGAGCGTCGCACTGTGTCCGAGGGCCAGTGCTGAGGGGCGTCGCACTGTGTCAGAGGGTGAGTGCTGAGGGAGTGCCATGCTGTGTCAGAGGGCCAGCGCTGAGGGAGTGCCACACTGTGTCAGAGGGTCAGTGCTAAAGGTGTGTCACACTGTGTCAGAGGGCCAGCACTGAGGGAGTATCGCAGTGTGTCAGAGGGTCAGCACTGAGGGAGCATCGCAGTGTGTCGGAGGGTCAGCGCAGAGGGGGCATCGCAGTGTGTCGGAGGGTCAGCGATGAGGGAGCGTCGCAGTGTGTCGGAGGGTCAGCGCAGAGGGGGCATCGCAGTGTGTCGGAGGGTCAGCGCTGAGGGAGCGTCGCAGTGTGTCGGAGGGTCAGCACTGAGGGAGCATCGCAGTGTGTCGGAGGGTCAGCGCTGAGGGAGCGTCGCAGTGTGTCGGAGGGTCAGCGCAGAGGGGGCATGGCAGTGTGTCGGAGGGTCAGCGCTGAGGGAGCGTCGCAGTGTGTCGGAGGGTCAGCGCTGAGGGGGCATCGCAGTGTGTCGGAGGGTCAGCGCAGAGGGGGCATCGCAGTGTGTCGGAGGGTCAGCGCTGAGGGAGCGTCGCAGTGTGTCGGAGGGTCAGCACTGAGGGAGCATCGCAGTGTGTCGGAGGGTCAGCGCTGAGGGAGCGTCGCAGTGTGTCGGAGGGTCAGCGCAGAGGGGGCATGGCAGTGTGTCGGAGGGTCAGCGCTGAGGGAGCGTCGCAGTGTGTCGGAGGGTCAGCGCTGAGGGGGCATCGCAGTGTGTCGGAGGGTCAGCGCAGAGGGGGCATCGCAGTGTGTCGGAGGGTCAGCGCTGAGGGAGCGTCGCAGTGTGTCGGAGGGTCAGCACTGAGGGAGCATCGCAGTGTGTCGGAGGGTCAGCGCTGAGGGAGCGTCGCAGTGTGTCGGAGGGTCAGCGCAGAGGGGGCATGGCAGTGTGTCGGAGGGTCAGCGCTGAGGGAGCGTCGCAGTGTGTCGGAGGGTCAGCGCTGAGGGGGCATCGCAGTGTGTCGGAGGGTCAGCACTGAGGGAGCATCGCAGTGTGTCGGAGGGTCAGTACTGAGAGGGCATCGCACTATGTTGGAGGGTCAGCGCAGAGGGGGCGTCGCACTGTATCAGAGGGTCAACGCTGAGGGAGCGTTGCACTGTGTCAGAGAGTCAGTGCTGAGGGAGCGTCGCAGTGTGTCGGAGTGTCAGTGCTGAGGGGGCATCGCACTGTGTCGGAGGGTCAGCGCAGAGGGAGCGTCGCAGTGTGTCGGAGGGTTGGTGCTGAGGGAGCGCCACGCTGTGTTGGAGGGTCAGCGCTGAGGAAGCACTGCACTGTGTCAGAGGGTCAGTGCAGAGGGAGTACTGCGCTGTGTTGGAAAGTCAGCGCTGAGGGAGCACCATGTTGGTGGGTCAGCGCTTACGGAGCACTGCACTATGTCAGAGGGTCAGTGCTAAAGGTGTGTCACACTGTGTCAGAGGATCAACACTGAGGGAGTATCGCAGTGTGTCAGAGGGTCAGTGCTAAGGGAGCATTGCAGTGTGTGAGGTCAGCACTGAGGGAGCATCGCAGTGTGTCAGAGGGTCAGTGCTGAGGGAGCATCGCAGTGTGTCAGAGGGTCAGCGCTGAGGGAGCACTGCAGTGTGTCGGAGGGTCAGCGCTGAGGGAGCACTACAGTGTGTCGGAGGGTCAGTGCTAAGGGAGCATCGCAGTGTGTCAGAGGGCCAGTGCTGACAGAGTGTAGCATTGTGTCAGGGGGTCAGCACTGACAGCGCCACACTGTGTCAGAGGGTCAGTGCTGAGGGAGCATCGCACTGTGTTCGAGAGTCAGCACTGACGGAGCGCCACACTGCCAGAGGGGCAGTGCTGAGGGAGAGTCAAACTGTTGAAGGGTCAGCGCTGAAGAGCGCTGCACTGTGTCAGAGGGTCAGCACTGACAGAACGCCACACTGTGTCAGCGGGTCAGCACTCAGGGAGCGCCGCACTGATGGAGGTGCTGTCTTTTTGATGAGATATTAAACCAAGGACCTGCCTCCCCTCTGGGTTGGAGGAGGGGGGCATAGCATGGTGTAAAAGATCTCCTGGCCTCTACTGGAAAAAGTGCAGAGTGTTTTCTCTCCAGGGTCCTGGGGATCACTCGATCAACACCACTGAAAACATTATCTGGGTCATTCTTACATTGCTGTGTGGGTGCAAACTGACTGCTAGAATTCCTGCATTACAACAGTGACCACATTTCAAGAATGTTTTTCATTGATTATGAAATTCCTGAGGTTTTGTATCAGCTGCTTACTGTCTACCCTAACTGGTAACTCACTGTGGCTGTCCTGCCAGCCTGTGTCACGTCGGGGGTGGGGCGAATGTACAGGGGAGTTCGAGAGCTGAGACAGCAAGGAATTAGTGGGTGGTTAGAATTTGGGCATTGTCCAGACTGACAATCTTGACTTTGACTCTGTCCAGTCTTCACTGCAGAGGTGCCCTGAGAGTGACCATGAATGCCACAGGTACAGGGTGAAGGAGGGAGCTTGGATATCAGGCTTTGTCAGAGATGCACTATCTGAGCAATAGTCTCTCCATAACTGAGTGACGAGCTTTTTGAGAGCTGCCTGGACTTGTGCATTCTGTGTGTGGGTGTGGGAATGTTACTCTGAAATGTTACTGATTCCAGGGAAAGCATTCACTGTCTCCTTTCTTCATATTAAGCTCTCCATAACAACCTTCTTTGCCTTGAGACTGTTCCACAGCAGGAGGACATTCAGCCCCTCAGGTCTGTTACACAGGAACAAGAATTAGGCCATTCGGCCCCTCCCTGAGCCTTTCCCACAGGAATGGGACAAGACCATTCAGCTCCTTCTCAAGCCTGTTCCCCAGTAGAAGGCTATTCAGCTTCCCAAGCCCCATCATTCACTCAGATCATGGTTGATCTGTACCTTAACTCCATCTACCAGCCTTGGTCCCAATGACCATTGATCAATCTTAGTTTTAAGATTTTCAATTGACGTCCAGGTTTAAGAGTATTTTGTGTGTGTTTGGGAGAAGAGAGAGTGTGATAGTGAGTTCTGGATTTCCATTCCCCTGTGTGTGAAGAAATGCTTCCTGGTGTCATTATAGAAAGGGTTATCTCTGGTTGAAGGTTTTGCCGCCTTGGGCTGTGTTTTGATTGAAAGCTTAAAATGGAGCATGTGTCTGCCCTCTCAGGGGGCGGGGAGGTGGTGTGAAAGCTCCAATGCCACTATCAGAAGTAGAGCAGGGGGATCTGGAGCCAATATTAATCCCTCAACCAACATCACGATAAACAGATGATCTGGGTCATTCTCAGATTGCTGTGTGTGGGAGCTTGCTTTGTAAGTCAGCTGTTGTTTCCCCTACATTACCACAGTAACCTGGCAAAGAATAGTATGTTTTATTGGCTGCAGAGGGATATCGGGCTGGGTGAGATAGTGTGATGGTTAGTCTCTGATTGTCTCCCTGACAGAGGACAATGTGTCTGGAGTGAGTGAGTGGGATCACCAGGACCACCGGCTTTCAGTGCTTGAACAGAGAGTCCAGCAGCAAGACGATGAGATTACACTGCTTAAATCCGCACTCGCTGATGCCCTCCGTCGCATCTGCTTCTACGACCAGCACTTCTCACTGCTGGAAGTCAACCAACCCGGTATGTTCCCAATTCCCAATCTGCTTGCAGTATATTCCATTACCCTGCTCATTCCCAGGCTTACTCCCCACACTCACCCAAGGCTGTGCTCATTCCTGGCCTCAGTCCATGCACTCAGCCCCAGACTTACTCCAGGCTCACTTCCTGCACTCATTTCCTGCACTCACCCCAAGGCTCACTCCCTGCACTCAGCCCCAGGCCCATTTCCTGTGCTCACTTCCTGCACTAACTTCTCACATTCACCCTTGGGCTCACTCTCAGGCTCATTCCCTGCACTCACCCCCCCCCCCCACTCACCCACAGGCTCACTCCCTGGGTTCACTCCTCACGCTCATTCTCTGCACTCAGTCCCAGGTTCAATCCCTTCCCTTGCTCTCCACACTCGGGGCCCAAGCCTGCTCCCTGCACTCACTCCCTACACTTGCTCCCCAGCACATGTCCCTCCTATTGCTCCTTAGCCACTTGCTTCCAAGCCTGCTCCCACTGTTTGCTCCCTCGGGCACTCTCTGGTGTGTACCTTCCTGCCTGTTCCCCAGTTTCTCCTCCAATTCACTCTCTGGCACATGTCCACCACTCACTGTGTGCTGGCCTCCCTCAGTACCACAACCCGCGCTCTCCCCTTGCTGTCACCCCCAAGCTCTTCCCCTCCCCCCAGTCCCCCTTGTTTCCAGTCTGCTTCCCACACACACACACCTGCTCATTGCCTGTGTGCTGGTCCCATTGGTGCTCTCCCATCCTCTGGGAGGAGGAAGGGGAGAGGGTGGGGGAGGACTAACAAGAGGAAGAAGAGGAGGGTGCGTGGGTGGAGGAAGGGGAGACATAGGAGGGCTCAGTGTAAGGAGAAAAGAGGTGGAGGAGGGGATAGCTGGAGTGGGAGGAGGAAAGGGCACAAGAGGGAGAGCCGCAGGAGATGGAAGAAAGGAAGAATGGGACTGAGGGGGAACGGGGGAGGAGTAGGAGTGTGGAAGAGGGAGAACTGCAGGAAGGGGAGCAGGAGGAGAAGAGAGTGGTGGAGGGAGGAGGAGGGGTTGCAGTGAGAGGGGCTGGGAGTGGGGTGAGATCACTTTGGACAGTAACTCAACATAGTGAGGTGTGAGCTGTTTGGCAATGGGGTTGGATTGTTTATATAATAATTCATTTGGAGATTTGAATGTAGTTTCAGAACTGGGAAAAGAAAGAGGGAAGTTCAGGTTGAGTGCTTATCTTGAGACAAATATGTGAGAGAATTGTGTGATTATCTCTCTCTCTCTGTCTGTTTGTCTCTCTCTCCATCTGCCTGTCTCTCTCTCTTGCTCTGTCTCTTTAGGAAATCACAGTTTACTAAGTGCCTTCCCTACTCTGGGACCAACGGGGCGGTCCAGTGCGACAAGGACCCAGTCTTTGAGTTCAGCCTATGATTTACTGCGTCATAGTGGAGATACCAGTACAAGGTACAAATTGTCTTCTCATCTCTCTGTAACCTGTATCTTTGATTCAGCAAGGGCTGATTGCCAATTAGTCCAATCCACACAGTCCCAGTCACTCAATCAACCTTTTTCCAACTCACCTCCTGACTCCCCAAAGTCTGTCAATCACTGACAAGGCACAAGTCAGGAATGTGATGGAATACTCCACACTTGCCTGGATAAGTGCAGATCCAACTCAAGAAGCTTGACTCCATCCAGGACAAAGCAGCCCACTTGATGGGCACCATATTCACAAACATCCACCCACTCCACCACCGATGATCAGTAGCAGCAGTATGTGCCATCTACAGGATGCACTGCAGCAACTCACCAAGGCTCCTCTGAAAACATCTTCCATGACTAGGACCATCATTGAGAAGGATGAGGACACAGATACATGGAAACACCATCCCTTGCTAGTTCCCCCACAGTAAATGAATTTAATAGATATGGACTCTGGGCTATCGAGGAGAGGGGTTAATGCCTTTATCGATCATTAATCCCTGCAGATGGTGTTGTATTGTTATTAGTCTAACTCCACTGCCCAGACAATCTTGGTCAATGAAATGTGCCCACTGGCCTACAGATAAAGAGAGGTTTCACTGACAGAGGTGGTGGTGGGCAGGGGGCCGGTGTGGGGACAGCTGTGAATTGTGACTGATTTGTGTATTTAATTTCTTTCTTTATCATGTACCATCTGCAGTTGTACACACACAAAGGAGAGAAAAGTCAAGGGGATTGAGGCATTACACCAAGCGCATGTACAACAGCCCAGGGGTCAGGCTGCACTGACAGTGCGTTCATGGCCCCAGGACTCAGAATCCACAGTCAGGCATTCACTAGCCCCTCAGTGCCTGTCCCACTGTCGACCTCATCCCTACCTGATCCAACCGCTTGCATCAGTCCAACAGTCTGCTGGAGACTACAAGCAACTGCTGTGCTGCCAGGAGAATGCAAAGAGCCCAGGAGCCTGGCCTCCTGCCCAGGCAACTCAACTTCCAAACAATGATGAACCCGGCTGGCAGCTTTGTGAAGGTGGCACCTTCCCAAACCACTCAGGTGAGCCTGGAGGTCAACCTCAGTTTGAGCCAAATGCCCAATGGCCTGCCAAGCTGTCCACATGCCACCTGAAGGATGAGTCGAGGCTCCAAAATGCAGAAACATATTCGTGTACACAAGGACAACATACATTTCCAGGAACGGAGACCAATGCTGCCCTGGAAACAGCCCTTGAGAATGCCCATCCTAACCCCCTACTGCCATCTCATGTGCCCGCCGCCCAGAATATCATTCAGCAATATTCTCAGTGTCCAACTGAAACTCAATCCAACAGAAGTCCAGACCAGCAGGATAAGCCTTCAAGACGGAGCCCAGATGAACAGGTTCTCTGTCCTGTGGCTTCTCTGGATATGTATGGGAGCCAACCTATAGCAGAGACCCTTCCTCAATCTCAGACCAGGCCAGAGGCAGCTCCTCTCGATGGATCCCTGAGCCAGCCAAGCAATGAAGTCCATGCAACAGCCATCAATGCAGATGTGTCTCACTGTCTACAACAAGAACACTCAACACCTCTAGCAGCCAGTCCTGATTCTGCTGAGGTTGTTCAAGCAGCTGAAGGATCTCCCTCAGCAGCCAGCCTTGATGCTTCTCAAACTTCATCTCAAACACAGAATGAGCCAGTAACCAAACTCCTGCCGTGCCTCCAGGAATGTCCGGATGAGCTGACTTCTAAACCTCAGGGCCCTCATAGTGTGAGCCAAGCCAGCCAACAGAGTGTCAGGAATTGCGTCCCATCATCATCGCCTGTCGTGACCAACTCTGCCCTCAATAAGAAAGTTCTGTGCGTTGGATATTAGCTCTATTGTTGTCTTTGTGGGTCAGCTCTCTGGTACTGCTGGGTGATTGGAGGACTCCTGCCAAATCCCAACACCTCCCCCACCCCCGCACCGAAAAAATCCCAGGTCACTGTCACTCAGCAGTTTCAAATCTCCAAGCATTTATCTTTGCCTGAAAGTTTTCCTTTCATCTGTCAAAATGACTGAACCTTTTGCCCTATACTCTGCACAGCTGATTAACAACCATTTGCAATCTGGCATTGAGGGAGCTAAGATGGACCTGGGATAATCTAGTCGCAGTGTCTCCTGGATTGATTGCAGATCTGGTGCAGTAGGTTTTTGCATGTAGACTGTAATCAAGTGTGATCAATTGTTAATCAAAGCATCTCAGTGCTGGGTTAACACTTCATCTTTCGTGATCTGGCCCAGATGAAACGTGGAGGAAAAATCCCAATCTGGTTGCTAGCTCCATTTTTTAGAGCACAGAATAGCTGAACCAGTCACTCCTGAGCAAGGAAACTCATTGTATATGGGAGGGGGTGTTTTTTGTTGAGATGGACAAGATACATAAATATACAAATCAGAAGGTATATTCCACCACTTCAATCCACTTCAAGCTCATGTGTTTAGCAAGGGTTTGAGGTGTACCTTTAATTATTTTTATTCATTTATTCAAGGAATCTGGGCAGCTTCACTGGCCAGACTCAGCATTTATTGCCCATGCCCCTGCAAAGAAGACAATTACATGTCAACCACATTAGTGTGGGTCTGGAGTCACAGGTAGGCCAGACCAGATAAGGACTGTAGTTTTCCTCTCCTTAAAGGGCATTTGTGACCCAACTGGGTTTTTACAACAATTGTCTCCATGAGATTAATTTTAATTTATTTTAGAGGGCTGGAGCTTAGGGCAGCAGGGAAAATGGGGATGTTTCACCATTGCCAGTCGAGTTGGGGACAGGAGATACGGACATTGAGAAATTACTGACACCATATTCTTGGACTGACTGGTGCTGATAGACAGAAGGGAGAAAGATCTCTGATCTGCAACACTGATGTACCCTTATCCTTGCTCGGGTTGGGACTAAACTGGAGAACCGGAAAGAGGAGTGAATATACTCGGAACAGAGTACACAGAACCCTGGCCCGGACAAAACAGTTGGCTAATTTGGAATGTTGGGACGTCTCCCGCAGCTATGAATATTGTTTCTTACTAACTTTCTTCTAACCCCATTAAAATAGCAGCTGATTGAGGTGTGTGACTAATGCATGTCAAATTCCAATCACTCCTTCTCAATGAAAACCTAATCAAATCCTGTCTGTGTTTGGGGAAAATGGAGTTACCTTAGCCTGAACTAACAGGGTCTAGTTTTCCGCTGCTTACTTCAGGAGAGACTCGGATAGCGTCAAGGTATTATTACCACTTTGCGCAGAGGGCAGCTCCCTACTGTGTCTGAGCAGACAGCAGGGCAGGAGCCTGGCTTCATTTGGGCCAGGGCTGCTGAGAATGACTGACATCTGAAAGATCTTGGAAGGAGACTGCTGAAACCTCCATTCTCTACAAACCCAATATAATTCACTAACATTCTGGGAAAGCTGCAGCTTCACATGCCATGAGATGGGGACATCACTCATGTTGTGTTGAGCTAGTTTCTCTGTATCCTAACCCTTGTAACCTGATTCTGGGTACCTAGCTTTGAATGCATTGCTCCCTTCCTGATTAACATCTCCCTCACCTTGCCTTTGATTTTAACTACAATTTTTAAAAAAATTTTTCTTTAGTTTAAGACGCTGCAGCACTTCAGATAAACTCGGAGCGCTGCGAGACAGGGCCACAGAGAATGGAAAACCCAAACTCGTAAGAAAATCCGCTTCCTCTCTGAATCTGATGACTAAATCCAGGAATGTGGACAGGTTAGTGTATTAGATAGTTTCCCTTTTCTCTCACTCACTCTCCCTGGTCTCTAAACTCCCACTACTGCCCCCTCTGTGTATCTCTCTCTCTCTCTCTCTCTTTCTCTCTTTCTATAACTCATTCTCACACCCAATCTGTCTCATTCTCTTCTCCCTCTTTCTCTGCCTTCCCCTCTGACCTGCCTACCACCTGTCTCTTTCACAAACAAATTACCTCCTTCTGCCCAGTCTCCACTCTGGCTCCACACCATCTTCCCTGCCTCCCACTCCAGCCTGCCTGCCTGCCTCCTCTCTGCCCTCCCTCTGAAGGGAGTTGTGAGCCTGGATGATGATCCTGTTTGGAAGGGGTCAGATTCTAACCACAGCCGCCTCTGAAACAAATGAAAGGGTTTTTAAAAAAGTGATAAATGGTGATTGGTTTGGGGAAGAAAACCACCATTATTTCCTCACAGCTGCTAGTGAAGTAAATTCTTCAGCTTTTGGGAGTGAATGTGGACATGGCCTGAAGTGAAGACTATCAAGCTGTGGGGGTTTCTTTGGGAAAGTGTATTAACTTTGCAGAATAAATACCCCATTTAGAATGGACCTTTCAACAAGTATGTTCCTGAATTATTCAAGTTTTAATCTGATTTCTAATCTCAGACGGCAAGTGCCCTGAGCTGGATTCCCACAGTACTGGATGTTTTTTTGGTTTATACTCATGTCAGCCAATACAGTGGAAAGATATTTGATCCTGGGGCCATCAGACGAACACAATCCTGCCCCAGATACAATATCATGTCAACGTGAGGCCTACCTGGGGGGGTTGGATAATGATCTAGAGCCACAACCTTAGCTGGTTTCCTGCTATAGCCCCTGCCCGTCTTACTAACTACCAACTATTGCTAGTATGCATTGTCAGTTGTGACTCAAGGAATCAGAGTTAATGCACTTGGAAAAAACTCTGTTTATCTGCATTTTCTGTGCATTAACGAATTCTCCATCCACACCAATACAATACCCAGGTGGCACGGTGGCTCAGTGGTTAGCACTGCTGCCTCACAGCACCAGGGTCCTGGGTTTGATTCCTGTCTGTCTGTGTGGAGTTTGCACATTCTCCCTGTGTCTGATGCGCAGGTCAGGTGAATTGGTCATGCTAAATTGCCCACAGTGTTAGGTGCGTTAGTCAGGGGTAAATATAGGGTAGGGGAATGGGTTTGGGTGGGTTTTTCTTCGGAGGGGCGGTGTGGACTTGTTGGGCCGAAGGGCCTGTTTCCTTACTGTAGAGAATCTACAGAATCTAAACTAATCTAATACCCTGACTCTGCAAGCTTATGTGTTAACCTTTTAGAATCATGGGATTTTACAGTACAAAAGGAGGCCAATGACCCATCATGTCTGCACTGGCTCCCGAAAGAGTTACCCAGCTAGTCCCATTCTCAAGCCCTATCTCTGCAACCTCTAACTAACTCACTTTCAAATATGTATCCAGCTCTCTTTTGAAACTGCTTATGGAATCCGTCTCTACTGTGCTCCCAGGCAGTGCATTCCAAATCCTAACAATTCCCGGAGTAAAGCAGTTTCTCCTCATTTCAGTCCTTGCTCTCTTGCTGACAGTCTTGAAATTGTGACCCCTAGTTACTGACATACCAATTAGTGGAAACAGAATATCCTTTCTTAGTCTGTCAAATTGTTCATAATTTTGAATACCTCAATAAGGTCAACTCTTAATCTTCTCTGCTCCATGAAGAATAAGCACAATTTCTCTCCAATCTCTTGTATCTAAAATCCCCATTCCTGGGATCATTCTAATAAGTCTTGTTTGCATTCTCTCCCAGGCTTAACATTTTTCTTTAAATAAAGTGCTCAGAGCTGAACACAATACTCAAAATATAGCTCTTTATCTATACAACATGCATAAATCTTCAAAAAACTCTTAATAAATTTGCCAAACACTATTTTCTTTTTGTTGATTCTATTGATCAGACTTTAATTCTCTAAATACAATCAGTATGAATTTGGAGCAGGAGGAAGCCACTGAGCCCTCAAGCCTGAGCCCCATTCAATAAAATCATGGCTACCAACCCCTAATAACATCTCATCACCTTGCTTAACAAGAATCTATCCACCTCTGCCTTAAAAATATTCAAAGGTTCTGCTTCCACTGCCTCTTGAGCAAGAGAGTTCCACAGATACATGACAGAAAATATTTCTCCTCATTTTAGTTTTAAAGGGTGACCCCTGGTTCTAGACTCTCCACATCCACCCTGTTAAGATCCCTTGAGGTCTTACGTGTTTCAAATAGTTGCCTCTTTCTCTTCTAAACTCCAATGGATACAAACCTAGCCTGTCCAACGTTTCCTCATAAGACAACCTGCCCGTCCCTGTTATTAGTTTGGTAAAACTTCTCTGAACTGCCTTCAACACATTTTAAAAAAAACTTCATTCACACAATGAGGGTATCGCTGGCTAGGCCAGCATTTATTGCCCAACTCTATTTGCCCATAGGGCAGTTCAGTGTCAACCACATTGTTGTGGGTCTGGAGTCACATGTAGGCCAGACCAGGTAAGGATGGCAATTTCCTTCCCTAAAGGACATTAGTGACCGAAATAGGTTTTTCCCCGACCATCAACAATGGAATCATGGTCATCATTAGACTCTTAATTCAGATATTTTCTTTATTAAAGTCAAATTTAATCATCTGCCATGGTGGGATTTGAACCTGGGGTCACCACAATATTCCCTGGGTTTCTGGATGAACAGTCCAGTTATAATACCACAAGGCTATTGCATCCCCCGTTTATAACTACTACATTTTCTATTAGCTAACTAGTCTTTTATTCATGCCAATATGATTACCCCTGCACCATGAACTTTTATTTTTAGCAACAACCTTTCAAATGCCCAGAAGTAGGTTCCTGATAACATGTAGTTGTCATGGGGGACTTCAACTTTCCAAATATTGACTGGGATCACTACAGTACGAGTACTATAGATGGGTCAGTTTTTGTCCAGTGTGTGCAGGAGGGCTGCCTGACACAGTATGTAGACAGGCCAACAAGGGGCAAAGCCACATTAGATTTGGTACTGGGTAATGAGCCTGGCCAGGTGTTAGACTTGGAAGTAGGTGAGCACTTTGGTGATAGCGATCACAATTCTGTTATGTTTACTTTAGTGATAGAAAGGGATAGGTGTACACCACTGGGCAAGAGTTACAGCTGGGGGAAAGGCAATTACGATGCGATTAGGCAAGATTTAGGAAACATAGGATGGGGAGGGAAACTGCAGGGGATGGGCACATTAGAAATGTGGAGCTTATTCAAGGAAAAGCTTCTGACTGTCCTAGATAAGTATCTACCTGTCAGGCATGGAGGAAGCTGTAGAGCGCGGGAGCCGTGGTTTACGAAGGAAGTGGAATCTCTGGTCTAGAGGAAGAAGGCGGCTTATGTTAGGATGAGATGTGAAGGCTCAGTTAGGGCGCTTGAGGGTTACAAGGTAGCCAGGAAAGACCTAAAGAGAGAGCTCAGAAGAGCTAGGAGGAGACATGAGAAGTTGTTGGCGGATAGGATCAGGGTAAGCCCTAAGGCTTTCTATAGGTATTTAAGGAATAAAAGAATGACGAGAGTAAGATTAGGGCCAATCAAGGATAGTAGTGGGAAGTTGTGTGTGGAGTCAGAGGAGATAGGGGAAGCACTAAACAAATATTTTTTGACAATATTCACTCTAGAAAACGACAATGTTGTCGAGGAGAATACTGAGATACAGGCTACTAGACTGGGGGTGTGATTGAGGTTCACAAGGAAGAGGTATTAGAAATCCTGCAGAGTGTGAAAATAGATAAGTCCTCTGGGCCAGATGGGATTTATCCTAGGATCCTCTGGGAAGCCAGGGAGGAGATTGTCGAGCCTTTAGCATTGGTCTTTAAATCATCATTGTCTACAGGAATAGTGCCAGAAGACTGGAGGATAGCAAATGTGGTTCGCCTGTTCAAGAAGGGGAGTAGAAACAACACTGGTAATTTTAGACCAGTTGTTGGTAAAGTGTTGGAAAGGTTATAAGAGATAGGATTTATAATCATCTAGAAAAGAATAATTTGATAGGGATAGTCAGCATGGTTTTGTGAAGGATAGGTTGTGCCTCACAAACCTTATTGAGTTCTTTGAGAAGGTGACCAAACAGGTAGATGAGAGTAAACTGGTTAATGTAGTGTATATGGATTTCAGCAAGGCGTTCGATAAGTTTCCCCACAGTAGGCTATTGTACAAAATGCGGAAGATTGGGATTGTGGGAGATATAGCAGTTTGGATCAGTAATTGGCTCGCTGAAAGAAGACAGAGGGTGGTGGTTGATGGGAAATGTTCATCCTGGAGTCCAGTTACTAGTGGTGTACCGCAAGGGTCGGTGTTGGGTCCACTAATGTTCGTCATTTTTATAAATGACCTGGATGAGGGCGTAGAAGGGTGGGTTAGTAAATTTGCAGACGACACTAAGGTCAGTGGAGTTGTGGATAGTGACGAAGCATGTTGTAGGTTACAGAGAGACATAGATAAGCTGCAGAGCTGGGCTGAGAGGTAGCAAATGGAGTTTAATGCAGACAAGTGTGAGGTGATTCACTTTGGTCGGAGTAACTTGAATGCAAAGTACTGGGCAAATGGTAAGATTATTGGTAGTGTAGATGAGCAGAGAGATCTCGGTGTCCATGTACACAGATCCTTGAAAGTTGCCACCCAGGTTGACAGGGTTGTTAAGAAGGCATACAGTGTTTTAGCTTTTATCATTAGAGGGATCGAGTTCCGGAACCATGAGGTTATGCTAGAGCTGTACAAAACTTTGGTGCGGCTGCACTTGGAGTTTTGCGTACAGTTCTGGTCACTGCATTATAAGGAGGATGTGGAAACTTTGGAAAAGGTACAGAGGAGATTTACTAGGATGCTGCCTGGTATGGAGGGGAGGTCTTATGAGGAAAGGCTGAGGGACTTGAGGCTGTTTTCGTTAGAGAGAAGAAGGTTGAGAGGTGACTTAATAGAGACATATAAGATAATCAGAGGGTTAGATAGGGTGGACAGGGAGAGCCTTTTTCCAAGTGTGGTGACGGCGAGCACGAGGGGGCATAGCTTTAAATTGAGGGGTGATAGATATAGGACAGATGTCAGAGGTAATTTCTTTACTCAGTAGTAAGGGTATGGAATGCTTTGCCTGCAACGGTAGTAGATTCGCCAACTTTAAGTACATTTAAGTCGTCATTGGACAAGCATATGGACGTACATGGAATGGTGTAGATTAGATGGGCTGCAGATTGTGGGCGGCACGGTGGCCCAGTGGTTAGCACTGCTGCCTCACAGCGCCTGTAGACCCGGGTTCAATTCCCGACTCAGGCGACTGACTGTGTGGAGTTTGCACATTCTCCCCGTGTCTGCGTGGGTTTCCTCCGGGTGCTCCGGTTTCCTCCCACAGTCCAAAGATGTGCGGGTCAGGTGAATTGGCCATGCTAAATTGCCCGTAGTGTTAGGTTAAAGGGGTAAAGGTAGGGGTATGGGTGGGTTGCGCTTCGGCGGGTCGGTGTGGACTTGTTGGGCCGAAGGGCCTGTTTCCACACTGTAAGTAATCTAATCTAATCTAAAAGGTCGGCGCAACATTGAGGGCCGAAGGGCCTGTACTGCGCTGTTATGTTCTATGCTATCAGGTTAACTACTCTGTCAGTCCTTATTTTCTCTCTTTCTGCCTTTCTGAATAGTCATGTTACATTTGCTAAATTCCAGTCACTGGGACTGTTCAGGAATCTGAGAAATTTTGAAAACGAGAAGCATAATATCCCTGTTGCTGCCTCTTTTCAAACATTAGGATGTAGGCCATAATGGCATGGGGACTTAGAATATAGAACATTCCAGCGCAGTACAGGCCCTTTGGCCCTCGATGTTGCACTGACCTGTGAAACCAATTTGAAGCCTATCTAATTTACACTATTCCATTTTCATCCACATGCCTATCCAATGACCATTTAAATGCCCTTAAAGTCGGCACGTCCAACACCTGTGCAGGCAGGCCATTCCACATCCCTACTATTCTCTGAGTAAAGAAAGTACCTCTAACATCTGTCCTATATCTATCACCCCTCAATTTAAAGCTATGTACCCTCATGCTAGCCATCACCATCCGAGGAGAAAGGGTCTCACTGTCCACCCTATCTAACCCTCTGATTATCTTCTATGTTTCAATTAAGTCATCTCTCAACCTTCTTCTCTCCAACCAAAACAGCCTCAAATCCCTCAGCCTTTCCTCATAAGACCTTCCCTCCAGACCAGGCAACATCCTAGTAAATCTCCTCTGAACTCTTTCCAAAGCTTCCACATCCTTCCTATAATGCGGTGACCAGAACTGTACGCAATACTCCAATGAGGCCGTACCAGAGTTTTATACAGCTGCAGCTTGACCTCATGGTTCCAAAACCCAATCTCTCCACTAATAAAAGCTAACACACCATATGCCTTCTTAACAGCCCTATCAAGCTGGATGACAAATTTGAGGGATCTATGTACATATACACAGAGATCTCTCTGCTCATCTACACTACCAAGAATCTTACCATTAGCCCAGTACTCCTTATTCCTGTTGCTCCTTCCAGAGTGAATCACCTCACACTTTTCTGCATAAAACTCCATTTGCCAACTCTCAGCCCAGCTCTGTAGCTTTTCTATGTCCCTCTTTAAGCCACAACATCCTTCAGCACTATCCACAACTCTACTGACCTTAGTGTCATTCACAAATTTACAAACCAATCCTTCTATGCCCTCATCTCGGTCATTTATAAAAATAACAAACAGCAATGGCCCCAAAACAGATACTTGCAATACACCATTAGTAACTCCAGGATGAACATTTCCCATCAACCACCACCCTCTGTTTTCTTTCTGCTCGCCAATTTCTGATCCAAACCGCTAAATCACCCTCAATCCCATGCCTCCGTTATTATAAATCCTATATCTTATAACCTTTTTGAACACTTTACCTACAACTGAAGTAAGGCTCACTGGTCTATAATTAGCAGTGTTGTCTCTACTCCCCTTCTTGAACAAGGGGATAACATTTGCTATCCTCCAGACCTCTGGCACTATTCCTGTAGACAATGACAACATAAAGATCAATCTCCTCCACTGCTTCGCAGAGAATCTTAGGATAAATCTCATCTGGCCCAGGGGACTTACCTATTTTCACACTTTCCAGAATTGCTAAAACTTCCTCTTTATGCACCTCAATCCCATCTACTCTAGCAGCCCGTATCTCAGTATTCATCTTTTTCCAGTGTGAATACTGATGAAAAATATTCATTTAGCGCCTCCCCTATCTCCTCCGACTCCATGCACCGCTTCCCACTACTATCCTTGATTGGCCCAAATCTTTCTCTAGTCTTTCTTTTATTCCTGATAAACCTATAGAAAGCCTTAGGATGTTCCTTGATTCTATCTGCCAACAACTTCTCATGTTACCTCCTGGCTCTTCTTAGCTCTCTCTTTAGGTCTTTCCTGGCTAATTTGTAACTCTCAAGCGCTCTAACTGAGCCTTCACATCTCATCCTAACATAAGTCGTCTTTTTCCTCTTGACAAGAGCTTCAACTTTAGTAAACCACTGCTCCCTCGCTCAACAACTTTCTCCCTGCCTAACAGGTACATACTTATACAGGACACAAAGTAGCTGTTCCTTGAATAAACTCCACATTTCAATTGTGCCCATCCCCTGCAGTTTCCTTCCCCAAGCTATGCATCCTAAATCTTGCCTAATTGCATCATAATTGCCTTTCCCCCAACTATAACTCTTGCCCTGCAGTATATATCTATCACTTTTCATCACTAAAGTAAACATAACTGAATTGTGGTCACTACCACCAAAGTGCTCACATACCTCCAAATCTAACATCTGGCCTGGTTCATTACACAGTACCAAATTCAATGTGGCCTCGCCCTTTATTGGCCTGTCTACATACTGTGTCAGAAGACCTTCCTGCACACAATTGACAAAAACTGATCCATCGAAAGAACTTGAACTATAGTATTCCCAGTCAATATTTGGAAAGTTGAAGTCCCCCATAACAACTACCCTGTTACTCTCGCTCCTATCGAGAATCATCTTTGCGATCCTTTCCTCTACATCTCTGGAACTATTCGGAGGCCTCCAGAAAACTCCCAACAGGGTGACCTCTCCTTTCCTGTTTCTAACCTTAGTAGATGAGTCCTCAAACGTCCTTTCTGCCCCCGTAATACTGTCTTTGATTACTAATGCCACACCTCCTCCTCTTTTGGCATCTTCTCTGTTCTTACTGAAACATCTAAATCCCAGAACCTGCAACAACCACTCCTGTCCCTGCTTTATCCATGTCTCCGAAATGGCTACAACATCGAAACCCCGGGTACCAACCCATGCTGCAAGTTCACCCACCTTATTCCAGATTCTGTCAGTGTTGAAATAGACAAACTTCAAACCAACTTCTTACTTGCCAGAGTCCCCTTGTGACCTTGAAACCTTATTTCTGACCTCACTACTCTCAACCACCTGTATACTGGAACTACAATTTAGGTTCCCATCCCCCTGCTGAATTAGTTTAAACCCTCCCAAAGAGCATTAGCAAATTCCACCCCCAACCCCCCAGAATATTGGTATCCCTCTGGTTCAAGTGAAGACCATCCTGTTTGTAGAGTCCCACCTACTCCAGAAAGAGTCCCAATTATCGAGGACTCCAAAACGCTCCATCCTGCATCATCCCTGTAGCTACACGTTCAACTCCTCTCTCTCCCTATTCCTCACCTCACTACCACGTGGCATGGGCAACAAACCAAAGGTAAATAACTCTGTTTGTTCTAACTCTAAGCTCCTGTCAGCTTTTAATCTCTTACATTTATCTAATATTTCTAATGTCAATGATTTAAAGTTCCTGACTCTCTTAGTCCCTTGGTTACCCCTACACCTGCTATGTCATAGAGTCATACAGCACAGAAATGGACCCTTCAGTCCAACCAGTCCGTGCTGACCATAATCCCAACTAGTCCCACCTGCCTGCACTTGGCCCATATCCCTCCAAGCATTTATTCGTGTATTTATCTAAATGTCTTTAAACGTTGTACCGTACACGCATCCACCACTTCTCTGGAAGTTCATTCCACATACGAACCACTCTGTGCATAAAAAACAAAATGCTCCTTATGTCTTTTTAAAATCATTTTCCCCTCACCTTAAAAATGTGCCACCTAGTCTTGAAATCCCCCACCATAGGGAAAAGACACTTGTCATTCACCTTTTCTATAATCCTCATTATTTTATAAACCTCTATAAGGTCACCCCACAATGTCCTGCACTGAAGTGAAAAGGTCCCAGTCTATCCTGTCTCTCCTTATAACTCAAACCTTCCACTCACATCCTTTGTGTTTTTGACTGTGAGTACAGATACAAGTTATTTGTTCAAGCTCTCTGCCATTTCCTCATTCCCCAGGATGATTTATCCTGCCTAAATGATTTGCTTGCTAATTCACTAAAAGAGTGTCTCTTCTTTCCTGTAGCCGAACCAAGGAGCTGATACAGAGTCCAGGTAATGAATTGGAAAGTATCAGGGCACGCATATAACCTGCAAATGCACCAGCATCTGATATTGGCCCTCAGGGGATGGGAGGGACAGTGAAGTGAAAGAGTGCGGAGGAAGGTGATGGGATCCATTCGACGTGTGACAGGGTTCAGGCGGAGGGTGACAGGAATGATGAGAGGCGATGAGTTTGAATGGTAATGGGGAGGGCAGTGGGTTTGGATGATGATGGGGAGGGCAGTGGGTTTGGATGGTGATGGGGAGGTAGTCTTGTCTACATGTCATGTCTGGCCGAAAATTGTTGTAAATGCTTTAGCCTTGCCTTTTGCTTTGAATTGCCTTTGAAGCTGAGAAATAAACTCTTAAGCCTAACTGCTTTTCTGTTTCAGGTGCTGTTTCCCGACGTGGAGTCTACAATCAGGGTGAGCTTCCATCTTTCCTCATTGACCAGATATTGAAACAGATGACAAAAACAACAGTAACCCTCATTACAACCAAACATTAATCCTCAAAACTCTCACTAAACCTTGACACACTCACTAAACCCAAGAATTACCCTTGAAACACTCACCACCTCCGAGAACTACTCTCGAAAGATTCACTACCCCAAAAACTATCCTAAAAACTCACGACCCCCAAGAATTACCTTCAAACAACTCACCATCTCCAAGAACTACCCTCAAAACACTCTCTACTCTCAGGAACTACCTTTGAAACACTCACTACCCAGTAGAACTGCCCTCTAAATCCTCATTACTTCTGAGACACTCACAAGAACTACCTTCAAAACACTCACTACCTCCAAGCTGTACCCTCACTATCTGGGTTTTACTGTATTGTTCATGGTCATTTTCCCTGATCCCAACCTAATATCAAATATTCATTGTGCCACGATGGTCTCTCAACTCTTGTACCCAGGTTTCTGTCCGGAGCACCATGAGCCCACTGAAATAAGGGAGGGAGGTGTGTAGGTGCCCAGATGGACATTCTCCTGCAGTCCTGCATTCTGCTTTATAATCTGTGCTCCTCCTTTCACTATTCCAGAGGGAATATCCATAAAAATGTTCCTCCGAGGGCGTCCAATCACCATGTATGTCCCATCCAAACTCCAGAATACGGAAGATCTAAAGGCTGAGCTGCCAGTGGAGAAACTGAAACTGGACTGGGTGTATCCTCTGATCTGGATAAGAGTCAATGGTGTCGCCGCCTCTCCCTTTTCCCATTTTCTCTGCTCACTCATTCTAACTTTTACCTATTGAACTCAATCATGTATAACAAAAAGCTCAAGGTAAGTTCCTAGCTTCCAGACTTCTGCTTCATATCAATGTTGGGAACTGTTACTGTATCTCAGCCACTCAGTAACTCTCCCATATTTACTGCCTAGGGATCGTCAGTCTGTCCAGACCAAGAGAATGGGAGAGCCAGTTGACACCATCTAGGGATCGTCACTCTGTCTAGACCAAGGAGAATGGGACAGCCAGCTGACACTGTCACTCTGTGTAGATTGAGAGAGCAGGTCTGCTAGCTATAATTGTCTAGGGATTGTCTCTCTGTTTGGACCAAGAGAGCGGATCAGCCAACAACACTGATTAGGCATCATCACTCTGTTTAGACTGATTAGAATGGGGCATTGTTACTCTGTCCAGACCAAGGAGAGTAGGGCAGTCAGCTGATACAGTCTAGACACTGTCAGTGTGTCTAGACCAAGATACTGGGGCAGCTAACCACACCTGATGTAACAGATCTGTCCAGATAGAGGTTAGTGGCATCACTCAGTATAGACTTTGTCGGTCTGTCATGACAGAGTTTAGTAAGACATCCAGTTGTGTATGCACAGTCAGTCTATCTTGATGGAGGTCAGTAGGAAAGTTAGCTGACACTATTTAGATGATTTCAGTATCTAGAGGGTGGAGTGTGCTGGCCATGTGATAGCACTTGGGAAGATTTATAAGCTGCGCAGGTTATGTTTTATTTATTAGCTTTCTCCAATCCATCCATCAGTCCTTAACCAGATCTAGCTATGGTTACAGAGGACGGGACTCTCGCTACAACCTGCACTTGCTGTCTTCGGGTGAGATTGTCTATTTCATTGCCTGTGTCGTGGTTTTGTTCAACATCGAGGAGAGGGCACAACGTCACTATCTCAAACACACCGACTGTGTACGCTGGTGAGAATGGGGAGCTGTTGGAGGGAATGGACTGAGTGAGAGGGCAGATAGTGGTGTGTGTGATCATGCACAATGGTTCTGGTGTATAATTTGAAGTCTGTGCAGTAGCACAGTCTCACATCAGGAGGTGGCAAATGATTGTGATGGGGGGGGAGGAAGGGGGCTTGCGTCAAGGAGGGCTGTGGCTCAGGATGGGAATTGGGTTGAGGACTTGGAGAGTCGAGGGGGTGAACGAATGGATGTGGAGGTAGTCTCTGCAGGACTAAGGTAGAGTTTTGGATGTGTCTGAGAGGGTGGGGGGAATAGGTCTGTTGCTGTACTCTGAGAGAAGGATTAGGGGAAATTCAATAGGCTGAGAGTAGCAGTGGGGGCAGAGGAAGCTGAAGGGAGTTTGGGCTGTCTGCAATCCAGGAAGAGACTTGGGATTCTTCAGGATGTTTCTGCAATCTGAAGTATGATCGGAACTGAGGGGAAGGAGGATGGAATTGAGAGGTCTGAGAGCTATGAGGAGAGGTTGGAGTTTGGAGTGATGAGCGGTAGTGTGCAGTATATCAATCAGATCTCGAGGATTTACTATATTCAGGATTAACAGACTGTGCTGTTTTTCACTAGTTTGGCTGTCCACCCGGATAAAGTGCGGATCGCATCAGGACAGGCAGCTGGAGTCGATAAGGATGGCAAGGTATTGAGTGAAGTCCCAATAGCCATTGAGGCCATGGGAAATGTGGGTTATGCTTCAGTCAGTGCAGGTTGTTCAGTTACTGTGAGTAGACAGTATCTCTCACCATCATCTCCAAACTGAAAATGGACATTTTATTCTCTGCCTTCACCCTCCACTGCTGTCTCTGGACAACTACTGCTTTAAAACAGCCTGCAACATTTCAATCATCTTAACTTACACATAGTGATGCTGGAGCATGTTACAGTTCACACTTTGACACTTACTGTGGGGATGGAGCCTTTGGAGAGCAAGGAGGAGAGAAGCATAAAGAACAGGGGGAGAGAGACAGAATGAGCAAAAGAAAGTGGGGTAGTGAGTAAGAGATGCTGTGGCGACTAGGACAACACTAGTGGAGTAGTGTATACCCCCCACACCTGTTCTATAGGACAGAGAACAAATCAGATGACATGGGCATGTAAAGTAAGCGGTCTTTAATTGTGGGTGACTCTAATCTTTATGTAGATTGGGAAAATCAAATTGGCACAGGTAACCATGGGGAAGAATTTATAGAGTGTATTCCTTGAACAGTCTATTGTGAGTCCAACCAGGGATCAGACTGGATTGAGAATGTATAATGGGAGGAGAGTGTGAAGATGACAAAGATTTTCAGAGGGAGTTAGACAGGCTAACTGAGTGGACAGAAACTTGGTAGGTGCAATATAATGTGGGAAAATGAAAGATTCTGTACTTTGGCTGGAAGAATAGAGGAGCTGACCATTACTTAAGTAGAGAAAGACTGTAGAAAGCTGCAGAACAGAGGATTTGAGAGTCCTTGCCCATGAATCACAAAAAGCTAGCATCCAGGCTCGTTGGGTACTAGGAAAAAGCAAATGGAATGTTGGCCTCGAAAGGGAATAGAGTACAAAAGGGGGAAGTTTTGTGAAAACTATACAAAGCACTAGTCAGACTACAGTTGCAATATTGTAAACAGTTTTGGACCTGTTTTCTAAGAAAAGATATACTGGTATTGGAGACATTCTAGAGAAGGCTGTCTAGGCTGATACCATGAATGGAGGGGCTTTCTTATATTGAGAGGTTGAGTAGATTGACATTTAGAAGAATGAGAGGTAACTCTGTTGAAATATATAAGATTCTTAAGGGACTTGACAAGGTAGATTGTTTCCCCTTGTGAGGGTGTCTAGGGCTAGAGGGCATAATCTCAGAACAAGGTGTCACACATTTAAGACAGAGATGAGGAGGCATTTCTTCTCTGAGGGACATCAAGGTTGGGTCATTAAATATGTTCAAGGTTGAAATAGTCTGATTTTTATTCAGAAAGGGAATCAAGGGTTATGGGGAAAAGGCAGGAAAGTGGAGTTGAATATTATCAGATCAGCCATGGAATGTGGAACAGCAGAGCAGACTTGATGGGCTAAATGGTCTATTTTTGCTCCAAAACTTTATGTGAGTGAGAGAGTGAGTGAGATGAGGGGACTGGGGGTAATGAATGAGTAGGGTGAGAGGACTGGGGGGGACGTGAGAGTGAGGGGAGAGTACTGGGTGAAGGAGGAAGAATTGCGAGGCGGCTCTCCTTGGTCATGTTAAGATTGACTGACCGTGGTTGTTGTTGTGTTCCTTTTTGCAGCTCCTGTTACCTTGTGTCCACATCTGGGATTCAGTGACTTTACAAACACTGCAACACATTGGCCTAGGCAGCTTTGAGAGAGGGGTTGCTACACTCGCTTTCTCCAAGGCCGTAAGTCCATCACCGCATCCTCATATTCCCTTCTCTCCTGCTTCATCCCCTCCCCTCCTACTACATTTCTCATATTTCCCTCCCCTACTGTTTCATTCCCTCATAGTACCTCCCCTCCAACTCCATTTCTCACATTCCCTCTCTTCTTCCATTCCCTTACCTCTTACTCTATTCCTTCATGTTCCCTCCCCATCTCTTTCTTTCTCTCTCTCTGTTCTCTCCTCCTGTCCTCTGTGGAAGTTGCTAACTCTCTCATAAGTGTTTGCTGCTCTTTAACCTGCCTGTGATGTTTGGCACCAATCCACAGCCTTTCAAACATACAGTCTCTTTTGATCCAGTGATGAGGAATGTAGTGTTCCCCACTCAAACCTGCCATTTGGGGCAACACTTTGTTTTTCCACACTGTCCAAGTCCATTTTAAGATCCATTCCTCAGCTGGATTGGGAACAATGTGTGATCTTTGCTAATCGATGTATAATATGGAATTTAGGAGGGGGATCTCTCTGAAGATTTCTCATTGTAACTGGTGTAGACATAGTTTGAAATTGAGTGCTGATGCATTCTGCAGTTTCCATACTCTCTCACTTTAGATGAACATTAAACCAAGAATCTGTCTGCCCTCTCGCAAGGTGGGGGGAGTGTAAAAGATCCCACGTCACTATTGGAAGAAGAGCGGGGTGAGTTCTCTGGGGTCTGCAGGCTGGTATTTATCCCTCAACAAACATCACTCTAAACAGATGATCTGAGTCATCCTCATTGCTGTGTGTGGGAGCTTGTAGTATATAAAATCAGCTGTCGTGTCCCTATGTTACACCAGTATATTTCAAAAATACTTCAATAATGGAAAAGCATTTGGGATATAATCTGAAGTGACAAAGCTCGTTACAGAATTTTCCTCCTCTTCTCTCACCTTCCCTCCCCTCTGCTTTCCCCCATCATTCCCTCCTCTCTGAGTCCCTACATCACTCCCTTTACCTGTCACTCCATCCCTCTGCATCCTGTCATCACTCCCTAACCTTGTCACTGTCTCCCCTCTGTAACTCCCAACTCCCAGTGTCCCCTTGTCACTCCCACCCTCCCTCAGACATCCTTTTCCTGAGAGGTTTCCTGCAGACCAGCCAGTGAGGCTTATGGTGCCGTTTGATTTTGCAGGATTCTGGTGCTTTTCTCTGTGTAGTTGATGATTCCACAGAACACATCATGTCCATCTGGGACTGTGCCAAGAGTACCAAGCAGGTGGAGATTAAGGTAGGTATTTTAAACACTAGAGATGATGGGCATGGAGGCTGGGATGGGTTCTTGTAGTCAGCATAAGAGTAAACAGGTGAATTCCTTTGGGATAGTGACTCTGTAGTGGAATGAACTATGCTTGCAGGGCTGATGTATCTCCAATATTAACCACAGAAGGTCATAGGGGTCCTGGAGCATATCTGTCAGGGGCTGCTCTGTAGCGTTGGAGGGTGCTCTGTTCTTGATCACTTTCTGTGAATCAGGGGCTTCATAAAGTGATCAACCCTAACCTAAATAATGGCTCGAGGAAATTCTGCTCAGCATGTGCATTGGGCAGGGTGCTGACTCAAATGGCCTCTGGCTACTCACCAAGTCAGAGCAATGCTGGAGTGGAGACAGGCCAATAGGAAACCTACCATTTGATGAGGGGATGAACCATGATTTAAAATGCTGTCTTCTACACAAACTTACTGTGGGGACATTGTTTAAGCTGTTCTGGCTCAGTGCAGGCTCTGATAGCTACTTCCCATTACAGAGCAGTGGTGATAGTTCCTTTAGCCAGGTTGTTTCCAGACACAGCTAAATATTACGAGGAGCTGAAGAGGGACATGGAAATTAGGTCATGTTCATGTTCAAGGTGTGAAGGAGTTAATTGCCATCAGCAGTGTGAATAGGCATGGTTCTGGAATATTGAGGCCTCCCAGATGGAGTCGGGGCTTTCAGTCTGATTACTAGAATAGAAATCATGCTGAGTGAGTGAGAAACCCTTTCCACTAAACATAGGACATTGATTGAAGAGACCAGAGGGGGAAAGAGAATCACCTTTTTTGACACAATGTGTTTTGCGAATTGGAATACCCTGAAAGCAGATTCATTAGGAACTTTGAAGAGAGAATTACAGAAATAATGGAAAAGATATGTTTTCAGTGCTATTAAGAAAGATTAAAGAGGTGTAGCCTTATTTGGGTAGTTCTAATGAAGAGCTAGCACAGACCCAGTAGGATGAATGGCCATCTGTACCGTAGAATGCAGTGTTTGTCTCTGAATTGATGTCAGATGCTAATCTCCACTGTGGTCTCACCCTGACAGACAACCAATGAGGCAGTGTTCGAGGTAGAGTTTCACCCAACCGACAGCTCAAGTGTTGTCACCTGTGGCAAATCACATGTCTACTTCTGGACTTGGACTGGCTCCTGCCTCACCAAAAAGCAGGGCATCTTTGGGGTAAGTTATGCTATACCACAGCCTGACTAACAGTTAGATATTCCCTATTGTGTCAGTGCATCAGACTGTACTCTCTAATGGTAACACCTGATTAATCAACCACTGTGCTCTGTACCAACTCTGTGCACTGAATTCAAACGGTACTCTTTAAACAGTCACTCTTTACTAACTGGCATTCTGTACTGGTGAGTTCAGACTACACTCTAAATGGTCACTCTGTAGCAGATGCCAAGATAAGGAATTTGTGGAATGTCTACAAGAGATTTTTTTAAAGCAGACTGTGGTGGAACCCACCAGAGAACAAGCAATTCTGGATTAGACATGTGTAATGAGGCAAACGTGATTAGGGTGCTGAAGGTGAAGGAACCCTTAGAGGGCAGTGATCATAATATGATAGGATTCACCCTACAGTTTGAGAGAGAGAAGCTGGAATCAAACCTGGGTTCCAGGTGCTGTGAGGCAGCAGTGCTAACCACTGAGCCACCGTGCCATCTGTAGAATCTGTTAGAATTCTTTGAGGAGGTAACAAGCAAGTTAAACAAAGGAGATCCAATGGATGTGGTCTATTTGGATTTCCGAAAGGTCTTTGACAAAGTGCTGCACAGGAGGCTGCTAAGTAAAATAAGAGGTGGGAACAAGGTATTGGCATGGGATAGAGTATTGGCTGATTGGCAAAAGGCAGAGAGTGGCATTAAAGGGGTCATTTTCAGGATGGCAGCCAATGATGAGTTGATTCAGCAGGGCTTAGTATTGGAACCACAACTATTCACATTATACATTAACGATCTAGATGAAGGAACTGAGGGCATTGTTGCTAAGTTGGAAAATGACACAAAGGTAGATGGAGGGGCAGGTTGTGTTGAGAAAGCAGGGCGGCTATTTGGACATGGACTTGGACATGCAAGAAGAGTGGGCAAAGAAGTGGCAGATGTAATACAGTGTGGGAAAGTGTAAGGTTATGCACTTTGGTAGGAAGAATAGAGATGTAGACTATATTCTAAATGGGGAAAGGCTTTGGAAATCCAAACCACAAATGGACTTGGGAGTCCTGGTTCAGGACTGTCTAAAGTTAACATACAGGTTCAGCTGGGGTTTAGGAGGTCAAATGCAACATTAACATTCTTTTCAAGAGGGCTAGAATACAGAGCAAGGATGTACTGCTGATGGCTGTGTAAAGCTGTGGTCAGACTGTATTTGTAAATATTGAGAGCAGTCTGGATGTAGGTTTGCTTGCTGAGCTGGAATATTCGTTTTTAGACATTTCGTCACTATACTAAGTAACATCTTTAGTGAGCCTCTGAATGAAGCACTGGTGGTGTAGTCCTCTTTCTATTTATATGTTTGAGTTTCCTAGGGTTGGTGATGTCACTTCCTATGGTGACATTATTCCCTATGGTGATATCATTTTCTGTTCTTTTTCTCAGGGGGTGGTAAGTAGAATCCAAGTCAATGTGTTTGTTGATAGATTTCTGGTTGGAATGCCATGCTTCTAGGAATTCTCATGTGTGTCTCTGTTTGGCTTGTCCTAGAATGGATGTGTTGTCCCAGTCGAAGTGGTGTCTTTTGTCATTTGTATGTAAAGATACTAGTGAGAGAGGGTCATGTCGTTTTGTGGCTAGTTGATGTTCATGTATCCTGGTGGCTAGTTTTCTGCCTGTTTTGTTACTGTTCTTGCTAGGTATTTTGTAATGACAGTAGTTTTGCTTGTTATTTGTACGAGGTCTTTCAAGTTCATTAGCTGCTGTTTTACTGTGTTGGTGGGTTTGTGGGCTACCATGATGCCAAGAGGTCTGAGTAGTCTGGCAGTCATTTCTGAGATGTATTTCATGTAGAGGAGAGTGGCTAGGGTTTCTGGGTGTGTTTTGTCTGCTTGTTTGGGTTTGTTGCTCAGAAATCAGCAGACTGTGTTCAATGGCACCAGTTCTTTTTGAATACATTGTATAGGTGATTTTCCTCTGCTCTTTGTAGTTCCTCAGTGCTGCAGTGTGTGGTGGCTCGTTGAAATAATGTTCTATTGCAGCTTCGTTTGTGGATGTTGGGATGATTGCTTCTGTAGTTCAATATTTTGTCCGTATGTGTTGTTTTCCTGTAGACACTGGTTTGAAGTTGCCCATTGGCTGTTTGCTCTACTGTGACATCTAGGAATGGCAGTTTGTTGTTGTTTTCCTCCTCTTTAGTGAATTTTATACCAGTAAGGGTATTAATGATGGTCTTGAAGGTTTCCTCTAATTCCTCTAACTCCTCTAACTAACATATAAATAGAAAGCGGGCTACACCACCAGTGCTTCATTCGGAGGCTCATTGAAAATGTTTCCTAGTATTGTGACGAAATGTCTGAAAACGAACCTTCAAGCTCAGCAAGCAAACCTACAGCCTGAACCTCAACCTGTGCTACAAATCTTCTCAAAACTCATTGAGAGCAGTTTTGGGCCACGTATCTCAGGAAACTGTGCTGGTATTGAAGAGTATGGCAAGAGGAGGCTTATAGGAGGGATGAAGGACTGGTCATAGAGGTATGGTTAAGGACTCTGGGTCTATACTCAGTGGAGTTTAGCAGGATGAGGGGCATCTGATTGAAACTTAGAGGCCTGAATAGAGTGGATGTGGAGAAGATGTATTAGTAGGACAGACTATGACCCAAGGGCACAGCCTTACAATGAAGGAATGACCCTTTACAACTGAGCTCAGGAGGAATTTCTTCAGCTGGAGTGGTCAATCTGTGGAACTCATTACCACAGAAGGTTGTGGTGGCCTGGTTATCGAGTGTATTTGAGAGAGAGATAAATAGGTTCTTGATTAGTAATTGTATCAAGGGTTAAGGAGAGAAGGCAGGAGAATGGGGTTGAGAAACCTATCAGCCATGATTAAAGGCAGAGGAGACTTGATAGGCCCTATAGCCTAATTCTTCACCTTTATCTAATGGTCTTATAGGAGAGAGTGGGACCAGAGGGCAAAATCTCAGAGTAAGGGATCACCAACCAAGGACAGAGATGAGGAGGATTCCCCCACTCCGAGTGTTTGGATCTGTGGAATTCTTTACCATGGAGCCTGAGTCCTTGAGGATATTCAAGGAAGAGATAGACAGATGTTTAATCAGTAAGAGAATCAAAGGTTATGGTGATAAGACAGGAAAATAGGACTTGAGGATTTTAAGATCAGTCACTGTCTCATTGAATGGCAGAGTATATTAGTCTACTGTTACTTCTACATCTTATCCTCTAATATTCGATGCTGTGACCATGCTGCAAATTATTTTAGTTCATACCACCCTCTTTTGTTGAATAGTTTCTGTAACCCATGGGCTGCCCTGCCTCAGCTGTGAGAAACCGGAAAGCTGGTGAAGCGACAAAGTGATATAGTGAGGAGAACTGACCTTCTGTTGGTGATAATACAGTGACAGGAAGCGCAAGTTTGCAGCTGAATTTGTTTCCTCTTTCATTTTACAGAAATACAAGAAACCCAAATTTATTCAGTGTTTTGTGTTCCTGAGAAATGGGGATGTGCTGACTGGCGACTCAGAGGGAAATATCCTCCTATGGGGTAAAGCAGCTGCAGACATCAAGACATTGGGCAAAGGAGCCAAAGGTACTTGTCAGCCGTCTCTACCACTAGGGCTTGCCCTGGTTTCTGTAAGGGACATGAACATAAACTACTACTCACTGACTTGTCAGAAGTGAAACAAGCACGCTCTCCACAAATAATGGCAAGAATGTGTGTTTTACATATAGCAAGGTTTCAAGCAGCAGGATGCAGTGAGTAGTTTGCTTACATCTGTGGAAGGCATCTCTCACTTGGTGTGGAATCAGCTGGTGTGGTTAAGATGTTATATTTTATATTATAATTATCTCAGTCAGCTTTCATAGCATCCCTACACTGTAGAAGCAGGCCACTCGGCCCATTGAGTCCACATCATCTCTTCAAACAGCATCTGACCCGGACCCATCCCCGACACTATCCCTCTAACTGCATTTCCCATGGTTAATCCACCTAGCCTGCAGAACCCTGGGCCCAAAGGGCAATTTAACATCGCCAGTTCACCTAACCTGCACAACTTTGGACTGCGAAAGGAATCAGATCACTCTGGGAAATCCCATGCAAACACGGGGAGATCATGCAAACTCCACACAGACAATCACTGGAGGTGGCGCTGTGAGGCAGCAGTGCTAATCACTGACACACTGTGCTACTGCCACCCCCCTCCCCCCTCCCCCACAAAGGTTGTGGATTCAAGGCTCACTCTGGAGACATGAATACAAAATCTGGACTGACAGATCCCTGCACTGTCGGATAGTCAGTGCTGAGGGAGTGCCACACTGTCAGAGAGTCAGTACTGAAGGAGCGCTGCACTGTTGGAGGTTTAGCGCTGAGACAGCACCATACTGTCAGAGGGTCAGTGCTGAGATAGAACTGCAGTGTCAGAAAGTCAGCAATAAAGGAGCTCCACGCTGTCGGATGGTCTCTATTGCATGATCAGAGGTACTGTGTTTCAGATGAAACATTAATTTCAGACCCCATTGTCCTCTTGGGTAGGTGTAAAATGTTCCAGAGCCACCACTGGGAGAAGAGCACGAGGTATCTCTCCTGTGTTCTGGGCCAATATTTTTATGCCAGTGGTTAGCACTGCTGCCTCACAGCGCCAGGGACCCGGTTTCGAATCCAGCCTTGGGCGACTGTCTGTGTGGAGTTCGCACATTCTCCCTGTGTCTGCATGGGTTTCCTCCGGGTACTACGTTTCCTGCCACAAGCCAAAGATGTGCAGGCTAGGTGAATTGGCCATGCTAACTGTCCACAGTGTTCAGGAATGTGTAGGTTAGGTGTATTAGTCAGGAGCAATGTAAAGTAATAGGGTAGGGGAATGGGTCTGGGTGGGTTACTCTTCGGAGGGTTGATGTGGACATGTTGGGTCAAATGGCCTGTTTCCACACTGTAGGGATTCTATTCTATTCTTAGCAAACATCACCAAATCAACAGACCAAATGAAACAAAAACTGAAGTTGCTGGAAAAGCTCAGCAGGTCTGGCAGCATCTGTGAAAAGAAATCAGAGTTAACGTTTCGGGTCCAGTGACCCTTCCTCAGAACTGTACTGAGGAGGGGTCACTGGACCTGAAGAGTTAGCTGATTTCTCTTCATAGACACTGACAGACCTGCTGAGTTTTTCCAGCAGTTTCTGATTTACAGCATCTGCAGTTCTTTTTGTTTTCAGCAGACCATCTGATCTGTTACACGGCTGACTGTGGAGCTTGCTGTGTACAAACTGGTTGCCGCGTTTCCTACATTGTAGTAGTGACACCATTTCCAAAGTAAATCATTGTTTGTAAAGGGCTTTAGTTTGTACAGAAAGGTTGAGAGTTGCTGGAAGAAATTGGAGTTTCAATGAACATGTCACAGGAGTCTCTTAAATTCTCTGGTGCTGTTTCAGAAACTTATCAGATTGCCAAACAAACAAAGGCCCACGAGGGCAGTATTTTCACCCTCTGCATCATGAGAGATGGCACGCTGCTCAGTGGAGGAGGGAAGGACCGCAAAATCATCCACTGGAACCTGAGCCTTACAACAGATCAAGAAACTGAGGTGAGGCAGACATGCATTATTAAAATGTGAGGAGGAGAGAACACCAGCAAGTGGAGGGAATGAGGGAGTGGCTGAAGGAAGGGGCAAGTGAGGGATGAAACCGAAGTGAAGTGGATATGGTGAACTTCGTGATTAAACTGAAGAAGCACTTCATTATTGTTGAGGTTATTATTTGGATTGCCTTAAGTTGTGAAAGAATATCAAAGCTGCTTTGTATTGTAGATCCCCGAGCGATTTGGTGCTGTGCGTACTATTGTGGAAGGACAAGCGGACGATCTCCTAATCGGAACCACACGGAATGCCATCCTGAGGGGCAGCTTTACTGAACCCTTTACTCCCATCGTGCAGGTCAGTGCAGAACAATAGGAGTCTGGCTCATCCCCCCCACTCCTTCAAAACTTGGGGGTGATCATTTTTGTTGTATGAAGGATATTAAGAACAACAGAGCCAAGGTTAGCGAAGGGAGCTAAGGTACAGATTGACCTATGAGTTAACTGTTATGGAGAGGTTTTTCCATGTGGTTATGCTTTGTGGTTCACTTGCAGGGTCACACAGATGAACTGTGGGGATTGGCCACGCACCCATTCCAAGATCTTTTCCTGACATGTGCACACGACAAGCAGGTGTGTCTGTGGAATCAGGAGCAGCATATGCTGGAATGGAGTAAAACGCTGGAGGTGAGAGGGAAAACCTTGCACACTGACTCTTGAGTGAAAGTTCCTTGACCTACAATGAGAGGAGGGGGGACCTTTCATCACACCAGAGTCTGGCTATTGTCCCTGGAGAAAGTGAGGGCTGCAGATGCTGGAGATCAGAGCTGAAAATGTGTTGCTGGAAAAGCGCAGCAGGTCAGGCAGCATCCAAGGAACAGGAGAATCGACGTTTCGGGCATATGCCTTTCTTCAGGAATCAATTCTGAATTCTGGCTATTGTCCCTGCCTGGAAAACACTTCCTGGGAAGTACTGCTCCCCTCTACCTCAGTTTAAGGGCAATTGGGGATGGGCAACAAAAGTTGACCCAGTCAGTGACGTTCACATTCCAGGAGGGAATAAAGGAAAGGTTTATGTCAAAAAGTTATACAGCATGGAAACAGACCCTTTGGTTCAATCAGTCAATGCCAACCATGTTCTCAAACTAAACCAGTGCCACCTGTCTGCACTTGGCTCCTATTCCTCCAAACTTTTCCTATTCATGAACTTATCCAAATGTCTTTTAAATGTTGTAACTGTACCCACATGCACCATTTTCTCTGGGAGTTCATTCCACATGTGAAAGAGTTGCCCCCTCATGTGCTTTTTAGATCTTTCTCCCCTCACCATAAAAATATACCCCCTAGTTTTCAACTCCCCCGCCCTAGGGAAAAGACCCTTGTCATTACCTTATCTAAATCCCTCATGATTTTATAAACCTCAATAAGATCACCCTTCAACCTCCTATGCACCAGTTTAAAAAAAAGTCCCAGTCTCTCTCGTCTACTTTTTTATATCTTATATATCTTTTATATCTTAACCCTTCCATTTCTGGCAACCTCCTGGTAAATCTTTTCTGAACTCTGTCCAGTTTAATAATATCCTTCCTATAATAGGGCGACCAGAACTGCACATAGTATGTGTTTCTGTCACTCCTGCCCGCTGCCCTATTACAAGAATGATCCTTTTGTTCTTTCCTCAATCTCCAGCCCACACATTCTGTGTCTGCAACTGCCTGACCCATTTAAACCTCCAACCACTTCAAGTTCTGATCAAAGGTTCTGACCATTAATTCTGTTCTTCCCCTTTCAGACTGCCCCTGTGCACGCGCTCTCTCTTCTCTCCCCCCCCCCCCCCCCCCCACTCCCCTCCTTTCTGTCTCTCATTTTCTCCTTTATCATAAGCAGGAATCCTGGACTCAGTTTCTAACATTCCTTATCCAAAAGCTGAGAGGCGATTTAAGCAGCAGTCATGCTAATTACAGCATTGAATAACAGCAAAATATTGTCAATACTGGAAATCCCAAACGTAAACAGAATGTTGGAAAAACTCAGCAGGTCTGGCAGCATCTATGGAGAGAGAAAAACAGAGTTAATGTTTCAAGTCCTGTATGACTGTTCCTTAGGATAGTTCTGAAGAGTCATGTCAACTCAAAATGTGAACGTATTCTCTCTCTACTGCTGAGTTTCTCCAGCATTCTCTGTGTTTGTTTCTTATTCTGGCACAACCGAGCTGGCATTGAACCTGCTCCCTGGTGGGTGTCCTTCTCCAGGTTATGTCAATTGCCTGACTGATCAGAGATTGGGATAGTGCTGAGAAGAAAGCCGCCAGACTTGCTCTGGCTACCGTTTCTGTGGGTAACCTCACAACATGCATGCTCCCTCTTGTGGTAGAATTGTTACAGAACGGAGGGAGGCCATTTAATCCATCATGTTTGTGCCAGTCGGCCTAAGGATCAATTCAGGTAGTGCCCCCCCCCTTCCCATCCTTCTCCTCAAGTACCCCTCTTCAGAAATTTAGAATGTTTCCAGAAAGAGGCTAGTTTGTCCAGCATGGCCAAGAAACAAGCCACTTTGTCAAAACTATTTCCCAGCACTTGGTTCGTGTCATGGATGCTACAGTCCTGAGTTTCCACTATTCAAATTACGTAGAGCACTGAATGAATTTTTCCCTAAAGGCTGCCCAAATGCTTGGCAAAATTCAAGGGGTGATCAGTTGAAGAAGTAGCACTATCCTGATAGGTAGAATGGACAGATTTGACAAAGAGCTATTCCACCAATGAAAGGTTGGCTCTCACTGCACTTTGAAAGTATTTAAATATGTATTTAGGGACATGGTGAGGCTCCTACTGCATGGCCTGTACATTTAATAGTTTCACTAATTCCCCAGGAGACTGGACTGTGTGCTGATTTCCACTGCAGTGGCACCGTGGTGGCTGTTGGGCTGCAGACAGGCAGGTAACTACCACATTTTACTATCTGCTTATTTTCAACCCATCTCACTGCACCAATGGACATCAGAAGATCATGCATTCTGATGACGGGCCTCAATGTGCAGAAGACAATTTTAAAGTTTATGAATGACATGAAATTTAAAGCATTGGAAATAGTGAGGAGGACAGTGACAAGTTGGTGGAGTGGGTGGATGTGTGACATGTGGAATTCAATATCCAGAGGTGTGGGGTGATGCATTTTATATACACTTCAACTCAGTATAGGAACAGGCCCTTTGGCCCACCAAGTCTGCACCAGTTCCTAGTCCTTATTTGTACCTGCTACTTATTGCCCATGCACAGTTTCTATCCCTCTGTTTGTCTACTGTTCATGTGTCTATCAAAGTACACTTTAAACATTGATAATATGCCTGCTTCCACCACCACCACTGGCAGTGCGTTCCAGACACCCACCCCGCATGTCTCCCCTAAACCTTCTCCTTCTCACCTTGAACCTGTGCCCTCTTGTAGTTGACCTTTCTATCCTGGGGAAAAAGCCTTTGACTATCTAACCTATCTATGCTCCTCATAATTTTGTAGACCTCTATCAGGCTCAGACTCCATCTTTCCAGTGAAAACAATCCAAGTTTATCCAAACTCTCCTCATAATTAAAACCATCCAGACCAGGCAACATTCTGATAAACCTTCTCTGCGTTCTCTCCAAGGTATCCTGTTGGTAGGGTGACAACCAGAACTGCACAAAATATTCCAAATGTGGCTTAACAGAAGTTTTGTACAGCAATAACATAATTTGCTGACTTTTATAGTTGATGCCCTTGCCAATGAAGGCAAGTGTGCTGTATGCTTTCATAACCACCTTATCCAGCAGTTGCCACTTTCAGGGATCTGTGGACATGTTTGCCCAATGTCAATGCTCCAAAGTGTTCTGCCATATATTGTGTAATTTACACCTGAATTTGATCTTCCAAAATGCATCACCTCACATTTGTCCAAATTAAACTCCATCTACTGTTTTTCTGCCCAAGTCTACAATCTATCTATATCCCACAGTATCCTTTGACAATCCTCCTGATTATCTGCAACTCCACCAATTTTGATATTAATCAGACCACCTACTTTTTTGCACCAGATCATTTATATATATTACAAACAACAAAGGTCCCAGCACTGACCCTACTGTCTTGTCTACCTTTAATGAATTTAAAGACACCCACCACTTCCTCCTTCATTATGTTGTGGAGGTACCAGTGTTGGACTGGGGTGGACAAAGTTAAAAATCACACAACACCAGCTTCCTGATGAAGGAGCCAAAAGCTAGTATTTCCAGGTAGAGCTGTTGGACTATAACCTGGTGTTGTGTGATTTTAACTTCATTATGTTGATCTGACTTTGGTAGAAAGAACTTTGAAAGACAATACATTAGGAGATACAATTCTAAAAAGGGGTGCTGGAGCAGAGGGACTTGGCTGTATATGTGCACAGATCATCAAAGGTAGCAGAACTGATAGGGAGAGCAGTTGATAATAGAGTATCCTCAGCATTACTAATAGGAGCATAGAGTTCAAGATCCGGTAATGCTGAACTTGTATAAGACACTTGTTAGACCTCAATTGGAGTATTGTGTACAGCTCTGGGTGCTACATTATGAGATGGATGTGTACACTTTGGAGAAAGGGTGGAAGAGATTTACAAGAATGGTTCAACGAATGAGAAACTTCAGCTATATATGTAGACAGGAGAGGTTGGTTCTCCTTGGAGAGAAGAAGGCTAAGAGGAGATCTGATAGGGGTTTTCAAAATTATGAAGGAACTGAATAGAGTAGATGGGGGAAAAAGTGTTCCTGTTAGTAAAAGGAACAGGGGACAGACACTTAAAATGATTTGCAAAAGAAGCAAATGTGCTGAGGGGAAAAAGAAACACTTTTTTGCACAAGTGGTTAAGGTCCGGAATACACTGCCCGGAAGTGTGGTGAAGGTAGGTATAATTGAGGCATTCAAGAGGGCATTGGACACTTAAATAAAAACAATGTAAAGCGAATAAGGGAAAGGTAGGAGGATGGGACTAAGTCATGATGTTTGTTTGTTGGAGAGCCAGTGCAGACACAGTGGGCCAAATGGCAGCCTTCTATGCCTTGACATTTCTGTAACTCTGAATGAGGTAGTGATGGCTTTCAGTGACATTAACTATTGAAAGGTGGGAAAACTCTGAGATGTATTCTCAGCACAATTCCCTCTGTCCCCATTATTAGGTCTGAATACTTTCAATGCTGGATCAATATGTTCTTTGTGGAATGATTATAAATCTCATTACACTGAAACAAGAAATTGTGACACACACTTTTCCTCTCTGTCCTGACCCCCATTTCTCTAGTTGCAAATGATTTTTTGTGGGTTTTTTTCTCCCCCACAGGTGGGTAGTTCTGGATTGTGAAACACAGGATCTGGTTTCCAGTACTGTCGATGGAAATGAGCAGCTCTCGGTGGTGCGCTATTCCCCAGGTAATCTCACATTGTGAACTGTCACTCACACCAACTGGCATTCTCAGATATTGCAAGCTTGCTGAGTGGTAGCAGCCCTGCCCTCCCATGAACCTGGGAGCTTCGAGCAGTCTTGGTGAATTGATTTTCAGTAACAGCGAGCAGTAGGCTCACCGATGGAGAGGACAGGAGGATTTAGCATAGTTAACCAGTGTCCCTCAGGATCATTTTTAGTCAATCTACCAAGCATTCTCGCCTTCATATGTGAGCCTGTGCAGTCAATGTGTTTTGTCATGGAGAGGTGGTAGCATGGATATTGCAGCCAAGCCAACACAAAGCTGGATGCGGTTGAGTAGGCACCCAGCTCATCACCATCGACAAGCCCTCCCAAAAACCAGTTATTGCATGTGCATTAATTTTTTATATTCCAACAGATGGTAATTTCTTGGCAATAGGATCACATGACAACTACATTTACCTCTACACTGTCAGCGAGAATGGTCGGAAGTATAACCGGTTTGGCAGGTGCATGGTAAGAACATCAATTTATATTAAACTTGAAATGTTCTGATGGTCCTTCCTTTTCCTAATCTATTTTTTAGCTCTTTCCCTGTCCACTGTTTGGGAAACAATGGGTCTACTTAGAGCAGCAAAGCCATTTCTAATGTCTTCCTGTGATAAGCCCAGGAATAGTGCTCTCATCTTTTATCCTACATTTCCCTCCCGCTATTGCCACTTCCTAGATTGGGATCTGATCTGCTTCAATTCACCATTCCATTTCCGCTTTTCCTCACCTTGTCCGTCTCACTGTTCACCAAAGGCAGTTCAAGTTACCCTTCTATGGGCATGTTGAGGGTCTGGCATCTTGCCCAAGAGATCATCCTTCCATGTGTAAGGCTAGGTAGTAAAATGATAATAACCAGGAGACAGGCAGCAGAAGATGATCTCCTACTCAATATTGTAATTCACAACAACATGTGAGGGTATGTGTGTATAGAATATACATGTCGTGTATTTCATGTAGGTGAATGTCCCAAGCCTCTTCATTGTCAACATTTCATTGACAAAGCTGCAAATATCATGCAAACAGTTTTTAAGAGTAGATGATCAAAAACTTAGTAAACAGGTTATGAGGACCATCATAAAGTTTTTAAGTCCTGATGTGGGCCTGGCTCCTGAACTAACATTCATGACACATGGTCCACAGAGACTATGTTGAAGTGTTAAGTTCTGCATTGAATAAGTGTGTGATGGTTGGTGTTATTTTTGATGATGACTCACTATAACCCCATACCTTTCTTGCTTATACTTAGGGTCATTCGAGCTTCATCACTCACCTGGACTGGTCTCAAGACAGCCACTTCATCATGTCCAATTCTGGAGACTATGAGATCCTCTACTGTAAGTAGAGAAGTTTCCAGATCATCTAGGTTTTTCCCAAAACCAGCACTGCAATGCCCTCAAACCCATGTTATAAAGGAGGGCATGGCTTTCTTTATGGTTTGGTGGCAGCAGTAATGGTGCTAAGCTGGGCCTTGGTACCTCTAGTTGGGGTGCGGAGGAAGATTTGGTGGGGCATTCTGCTTTTGGTCTAGTTGTATGTCACGGATATGAGATGAGACCGGCCTTGAGCCCAGTCAGTTCACTTTCTGTCATACCTCTGAGGAATCAATATCATCAAAGGAGATGGAAACACTTACTAGATTTGGGATGATCTCCTGTGTATGAGGTCTGTATCTCAGTGAGTCAGTGGACTGTCTATGTGGTAAGTAGTGAAGACATTATTATTTAGTCTGTAGTTTGTAACTCAAAATTGATGAAGGGGCTTTGCTGTCCTTAGTCTCTGTGATATCAGCAGATTTCCATCAAACCTGACTGGAAAGAAAAAGGAAAACAATGTCTGTTTGAACAGGCAGTAACTCCAAGTAATTTATTCTTGGTATTGGCATCCTGTTTTACAGGGGACATCGGGGCAGGATGTAAACTACTCAGAAATCGTTATGAGTGCAAGGATCTGGAGTGGGTCTCATATACCTGTGTCTTGGGATTCCATGTTTTTGGTAAGGATGATAGTCTTGGACAGTGGTGGGAGCAATGGGAGAGGGTTTAAAGAAATGCATGAGAATTCTATAGTCAGTGGATGGGGTGAAGAATATGTGAGGGCTATAAGAACACCTCCCTCATGAAGCAGGGACATATCTCAGTGCTGGGGTGAATCTAACACGAAATTAACCAGCTCTGACTTTAGACTGCCCAAGTCATTAGGTTGGGCAGCTCCTAGGTGGGCTTCTAAAGCCAATGCTCTGCAATGAAGATGATTTCACAATGGACTGTTACAATCAAGTGCTTAGGACATGGGACTTTGGAGTAGAAGTAGGCCCCTCCAGCCTGCTCCCCAATTCAATAAGATTGTGGCTGATCTGCTTGTGGTCTTAACTCCACTTTCCTGTCTATCCATCTCACCAGTCTGCTCAGGATTTTACTGTTTCAATAAGATCATGTCTTGTTCTTCTAAACTCTAACATCCAACCCACTTAAGCTTTCATCTGAAAAGTAGACTTTCATCTGAGGAATGAATCAAGTGAACAATTGCTGAACTGCTTCTGATGCAGTTATGTCCTTTTCCAAACAAGGAAACCAAAACAATGCATAGTACTCCAGAAGTGGTCTCACCAACACCTTAGACAACTGCTCTAAGCATTCCTATTTTTATATTCATTTCCCCTAGCAATAAATGTAACTAGTACAGATTCACTTCTCCCTTACACTGGCAAATTTAAACCTCCCGAAGAAAAAGTGCAGAGAATATTTACTAGACAAACTAGAGATGGGAGACTTTAGTTAATGTGGAGAAATTGGAAAGTGAGACCATGACCAGTGGGGGAGGAGACCTGAAGGGCCAAATAGCCTGCCCATGCTGCTATAACTATGGGAAAAGGAGAGGGGTAAAGAGAGATTGGTAATCATTGGAGAGATCGTTTAAAAAGCTGGCACAGGCACAATGATGTTATGAATTCCAACAGCCTTTCTCCTTACTGCGAACTGTCAAGCAGTTTGAATAACACTGGGAGCTTTTTTTTTTGCTTTTTGTCTTGCTGCAGGGGTCTGGCCAGATGGTTCTGATGGGACAGACATTAATGCACTGTGCCGCTCTCACAATGAGCGCACAGTGGCTGTGGCTGACGATTTCTGCAAAGTTCATCTCTTTCAGTATCCATGTGCGAAACCTAAGGTCAGTCAGTGTTGATGAGAGAAATAAAAAGAGAAATTGCTGGAAAAACTCAGCAGGTCTGGCAGTATCTGTAGAAAGGAATTAGTGTTTATGTTTCAGGTCCAGTGACTTTTCTTCAGTATGTGGGGTTCTGATGAAGGATCGCTGGACCCAAAACATTAACTCTGATTTCTGTCCACAGATGCTGTCAAACTTGTTGAGTTTTCTGATTTCCAGCATCCACAGTGCTTTCGGTTCTTTTTGTTCAGTTGTGGTGAGTGTTTCTTTGCAATTTCAGCATCACAAAACACTGGGTGGATCCCCCCAACCAGATCCCAAACTGCTTCATCCTTCCTCCAGATCACAGCTGATTTATGACTCAACATCACTTGACTTTGCTTCATAATCTTCTAATGGCCCTTGTCTATCAAAAATCAGTGATGAAAATACCCAAAGCCTTTTGGAGTCCAGAAGTTCTAGACTTTCAAAACTATTTATGAGAGAGAGGTTTGTTCCGTGATTTCTCTAGAACGCTAATTGATGAGAACAAGCACCCAGTATGACGCTTTCATCCTGTCAATGTGAGAGCAGGACAGATCATTTCAAGAATGAGATAGCCAAGCACGGAAGGGTTTAGTGGACTAATGGCACAACATTGTTGAGTATTAGGATCCGCACCATCCATCTCTCTCTTGCTCTCTGTCTGTCTGCATACAGAGAGTCTGTGTGGGAAGAAGCCAGTTGGCAGTGATATTCATGCAGGCTACTGCCCAAAAGCAGCGCCTGCCACACGCAGAATTGAGAAAGAGCCAGAAAGGGAAATGTTTGGATGACCACAGAAGATGCCTTTCCTGTTTTGCTTATGTGGTGGAAACAGATTTTAATCCAGGTGCTGTGAGGAGATGCCTGAGGTGTCCTTCCACATATTAACCAAAGCAGCTTTGTAAAGGGAAGTGGGTACCCAATTCACATTCACCCACTGTCCCACCCCGCCCTCCACTACAGCCACCATTGGGCACCAGTACTGTGTAACAAACAGCAGGGACAGATAGCACTGCAATAGGGTTGGACTGTGACGCCTTCCAATGTTGAATAAGGATCTGGGTCTGTACATATCAAATGGTACTGGATATTAAAGGTACCATGGGTGGCCAGTTCCTGTGCAACTGTGCCAGGGTCAGAACGGAGCCTTTGAGAAGCAGAATAAAAAGCTGCATTGAAACATTACAAACCACTTCTCTTCTGTGGCTGGATGCACTATAATGATCACTGTGATCATTTCTGAGCCGTGTGGGGAAAGGCAGACAGCAGCCTGGGCTATTTAAATACAGGCATAGAGTAGAAAAGCCAGAATTTATGTTAAGCCTTTCTAAGTCACTGTATTAGACTTCAGTGAGAGTATTGGATCTAAAATTTTGTTCATTATTCATTGAGTGTTTATGACTAGGCCCACCCCTTAAGAATAACCACATTGCTTTGGGTATGGAGTCACAGGTAGACCAGACTGGATAAGGACAGCAGATTTCATTCCTTCAAAGACATTAGTGACACCAGGGTTTTACGTCAATTCACCCTGGTTACATGCTAACCATTAGATCAGTTTTTAACATTACACAATTTTGTTGAATTCAAATTTTACCAGCTGGGATTTTAATCTCTGCCCCCCAGAATACAACCAAGGTCTCTGGATTACTAGTCCAGTGACATTAATACCACGCTGCCACTTCTCAATTCTGGACCCCACCCTTTTGGTAGGATTTTGAAACTTCAGAGGGTACGGAGGAAATCTGTTAAAATAGGACCACGGTTGAAAGATTTTTATGAATGTGGAAAGACCAGAGAAGTGGAATTGTTCTCCTTAAAGCACAGAGAGTTAAATGGGAGATTTGACCAATGCTACACTGGAATACATTTCTTAATTTCCATCAACAAGTTGATTTGGTTTTAATGTAACTGCATTTGGTGCCTGCAGAGGGTAGTACTGAGCTTCTCCCTTATTCCTAACACTGCCCCACGCAGGCACTCTGTGTTATTACTGTGTTTTGGCCTGGTTACCTAATTCTGGATCAGTGGTGCTGGAAGAGCACAGCAGTTCAGGCAGCATCCAAGGAGCTTCGAAATCGACGTTTCGGGCAAAAGCCCTTCGTCAGGAATAAAACCTAATGTCTTGGCTTCCTGGACAGGATATTCGGTTGCAATAAGCCAGTTTGGATGTCACTATTTTATGTGACATAGGGAAGTTGTTGTTAGTGAAATGTGACTCATCCAGAACTACCTGTATTGATATGGTACCTGATAATGCAGCACAGTGTTCCAATGTGCTGGATATAAAAGGACAATGTGGAGGAGCCAGTGTTGGACTGGTGTGGACAAAGTTAAAAATCACATAACACCAGATTATAGCCCAACAGGTTTATTTGGAAGCACTAGCTTTTGGAACGCTATCCTTCGTCTGATGAAGGAGCAGCACTCCAAAAGCTAGTGCTTCTAAATAAACCTTTTGGATTATAACCCTGGTGTTGTGTGATTTTTCACGATATAAAGGAAGGCATAGGTGTAGTGATGTCACTAACGGATCCTCTAGGGACATGACCGGTGATAAAATCTGAATTCAGCAAACAAAGTCTAGTCAAAAACCCATCTGTGTCATTAATGCGATTTAGGGAAGTAAACTGCCATTCTTACATGGTCTAGGCGATAATGTGACTCCAGACCCACCCTTGACTCTTAAGGACACTCTGAAATGGCCTGGCAAGACAGTTAGTTGCATCTAAACGTTACAGATATTCAATAAAAGCAATGGAATTAAATGGACCATGATTCATAAACCAAGGTGCTGGAAATAACACCATAGTCTTGTCAACCCTGTATTTATGCACAACATAAACAGCACTGCACCCATTTCAACATAACAAAATAGGTGACAGCCATTCTCTGGTTTATTTCTCAGGACATGCCTCGACCAATGAAAGTCATGTGCCTTGTTTAAAATTTAAACAAAGCTTGGCAGTTAACTGGTAATCATCATTCGAGATTGTGGTGCTGGAAAAGCACAGCAGGTTAGGCAGGATCTAAGGAGGAGGAGAGTCGACATTACAGGCAAAAGCTCTTCTTCAGGATGGCTGCTCAGATGCTGCTGTTGTGCTGTTGTGCTTTTCCAGCACCACACACTCGACTCTAATCTGCAGTCCTCACTTTCACCTGGCAATCATCAGTAACTAGTGCATTTTACAAGCAACATCCCTACCAATCAGAGTCCACTTTATCAACTAATCAGCACTCTCCTCTTATACAATAAATATTATTTTTCCCATTTCATTGGTTTACTTGAGATTGGTCCTGATGAGCACAAGATGAAAAACTTTGAGAAAAGTATATTTTTCAGCAATACTAACATTCTTTCTACCAAACAGCTATTTGAGTGACCTGCTCAGTGATGCTCTGTTTGGGTTCTGTCAGAGCCACACACCTCATTTGTAGCCTTGGCTGAAACATTATCAATAGAGCTAAACTTTAGACATGAGGTGGTAGTGACTGTCCTTGTGTTTGACCAAGTCTGTCATTAAGGAACACAATAAAAATTGGAGTCAGTGGGAATCAGGGGAAAATTTTCTGCTGGTTGTAGTCATACTTGGCATAAAGAAAGATGGTTGTGGTTTTTTAGACATCAGTCATCTCAGCTCCAGGACATCTGCACAGATGTTCCTCAGGGTACTGTCCTAGACCCAACCATCTTCAGTTGCTTCATTAATAATCTTGCTGATAATTGCTGGTAATTGGCAAATAACGTGCACTATGCAAGTGCCAGACATGACTGTTTAGCTCAGTTGGCTAGGTGGCTCAGTTGTTGGACAGCTGGTTTGTAATGTAGAGTGATGCCAGAAGAGTGGGTTCAATTCCTGCACTGACTGAAATCATCATGAAGATCCACCTTCTCAATCTCGCTCCTCAACTGAGGCATGGTGACCCTCAGGTTAAAATCACCACCAGTAGTTTCTCTTTAATAAGAGAGCAGTCCTATGATCATCTGGAACTGTGGCAGCTTGACTTTAAATGTACTTGCCTAACGAGGACCATTTCAGAAGACTGCAAGTGGTGCCACCTTGTCGATTAAAACGACCTCAATGAGACAAAATTAATGTTCCCAAGGAGCCCCGAGCATTATACCTTCTTTACTGTTCTTTTGAACAAATCTGTGCAGTAACATCCAGCTCTCTGAATTAATGAGAATCAAGGAATATCAGTTAAGGTCCTACACTCTGAACTGTTACTGGAAAATTTCCAAACATGTGAAGACTCTAAGTTTCTTAAATTTTCTTTGTTTGTAGGCACCCAGCCATGTATATGGTGGACATGGCAGTCATGTGACTAATGTCCGTTTCACACACAGTGACACTCACCTGATTTCAACAGGGGGCAAGGACACAACTGTGATGCAGTGGCGCATGATGAACAGCAGCCTTGAACGCAGCACTTCCATCTCATCCACTTCTGTCTCCTCGCTGGACATCCCTTCAGGAGGCAATGTTTGAAGTGTTTAATTGGTAGACTCTCTCTGTCTGTTATTTGCCCCTGCCCTTTCAGAAAGTCAAAGGTAATTGGACTGAGAGGTTCATAGTATAGATACAAGTTGAGATGAGATGTTTCTTCATGAGGACCATTCTGAGATTATGTAAATACTGTGCACACTTTTCTCAGCTGCCCAATTCTTTACATTCTCATTTGCCCCTATTACTGAGCAATGATGGGAGTGGGGGATAACCCTGATACTGGATATAAATTTTAAAAGTTGATTTGTTTTGAATAGATAGGGTAAGTTGAAGTTTAGTCGGACTGTCAATGTTCAATTGTAGAATTGCTGGGGAGGTTTATAAGGATATCCTGCAGTAAAATGGGAGACTTGGGATTGTTGAGTCTTTGTTGATATATGTAGGAGTTTTAAATTTAGTATGCAGAAGTGGGAGAGGCTCAGTGTGAGGCAATGGAATTATAAAATGATGGGAAATGGAATTTGATTGTGTGTAAGGAGGGCTTGATATATAATGGATATTGCAGTGAATACGAAGGTGGCTTTTGTTTTGCACAGTTGGGAGGCAAGCCTGTGTGTTTGCATCTCATATTGAACAACTCTTATTAACCTCACATTAAGAAGCAGGATGGAGTGTGTCACAGTGATGGGACAGGAAAGTTTATTCAGTGTAGCTCATACACTGTGGATAAGTGCAGAGCAGTGGTCAGTTATCAGGGGCAGATTTGGTCAACAAAATGGAGGGAAAAAAAATCAATCTTTTGCAGATTTTGTCCTTGTAGTTTTGCTTTTAAAGTCTGTGAAGTAACTGTGGACAAATGGACAAATAAGCAAGAAAGTTACTGCTAGTCCTCTGCCACGCACTGGGTGCTACAGTTAGGGCGCAACCAGTCCAATTCTCCCCAACTCACTGATTTTGCCGTGCAGGTCATTGGCAGCTCTGTGGGGAGATCCATCTTTACATTCTAACAGTCATTGGTACTGCAACTCTATCTGATAACTTACCTGTATTTCATTTTCAAAAGTAGTAGTCCTCATTTGTCTTTTATAGACGTTGTCTTCTTGGGAAGACTTGAACATTATGAAAATTAAATAATTGAAGCCAAATGTTGTCACAAGGACCAAGGCACCTTACTCACAGACTAGATGATTGTAAACAGTTTTGAACTGTACAGAAATGTATTTTTTCTTTGAAATAAAGCCCAAATTTAACAATATGTTTAACTGTTTGCCAATATTTAAACTGATCTGCACAACAGGATTGGTAATGTGGTTTCCTTGAGTTTCACTTATCTTCTACTTATTTAGCTGCAAAGCCAGTCCTGGTAGAAGCATGAGGAGACCATTCAACTCTTGTTCCACTATTCAACTAACTCATGGCAGATCTGCTTCTTCACTTATCCAGTTACCATATCCTTTTGTCCTGCACCGTTATTGCTTTTGACACTTAATTTCTCCTGCTTCCCACACAGTCCACAGACTTTCCCATGTGTTCTTATTCGCATCAACTGCCCCACCATCACCACTCCCTCCTATTCACTGCTAAACAGGAGTCCTCAGCTCTGGGCCTACCACAACCATAACCTGCTGCTGCCACCACCTCACAACAACCACGAGTCCTCAGCTCTGGGCCTCACCGATAACAAAGAATCCCCTGCTCCAGCCTACCACAACTAGGAGCTGCCGCCACTGTCTCATTAATAACCAGGAGACCCTGGTTCCAGGTCTACCACAACCTGGAGCTGCCATCACGGTCTCACCGATAATCAAGAGGCCCAGAACTAGGGTCTGTCACAATCAAGAACTACTGCTGCCACCTCACCAATAACAAGGAGATGACAGCTCTAAGCCTACCACAACCAGGAGGTGCTGCCACTGTCTTACCGATATCCAGAGCGAGAACCCATAATTCTACTGCATTCAGGAGACCCTGGCTCCACTGCAGCCACCACCTCATTCCAGGGCATATTGGTGCAATTAGACTGTGATCTGGACACATATACTTGCTCTGTGACCTCTGCTACCAAAGGGTTTCAGTGACGGAACACAATGTTGTCCCTGCACTGATTTTTACAGAAGATTGTAGAACATTAATTTGGTCCATAGGCTTGGTGCTGCCGTTTACGTTCCACATGAGCTGCCTCTTACCTCTAGTCCATCTAATTGTGTTTCAGTATATCCTTTCTTTCGCCCCACGTGTTTATCTAGCTTCCTCTTTCAATACCTCAACACTTTTCACCTCAACCCATCCCTATGGTCCCGAGTCCACGTTCTCCTCACTCTCTGGGGAGTTTCTCTTGAATTCCCCATTAGATTTATTGTTATTAATCATACTTTATATTTATGGCTCTTATTTGGTTCACTCCCATAAGGGGAAACATCTTCTCTATGCTGCCCATTCTAAAACTCTACCCAATTAGTCCCACTCTACCCCACTTTAGCTAACCCCTATAAATTTCTCTTTTTCAAATCTTTATTTATCCATTCAGATTGCCCATTTGAAATTTACTAATGAATATGCTCCCTCTGCCTTTTCAGGTAATGTGCATTCCAAATTACAACAACTCACAGAGTTGGAAAAAGTTTGTGTTTTCCCTCTGCATCTTACACTCCAGATTTTTCTCACTAGGGATCTGTGGGAAAGACCTTTCCAATAGTACTGCCATCAAAGAGCTTCAGCCAAAAGCAAATATAAGCAACACTAGAGGGAGGAGTTTCACATAGCAGATATACCCAGCGTTACTTAACTGCATAAAAATATGTATATAGAATCTGTTATTAGCCCAGTTATAGAGTCATAGAGATGTACAGCATGGAAACAGACCCTTTGGTCCAACTCGTCCATGCCAACCAGATATCCTAACCTAAGCTAGTCCCATTTTCCAGCACTTGGCCCATATCCTTCTAAATCCTTCCTATTCATATACCTATCCAGATGCCTCTGAAATGTTGTAATTGTACCAGCCTCCATCACTTCCATACATGCATCACCCTCTGCGTGAAAAGGTTGCCCCTTCGATCCTTTAAAATTTTTCCCCTCTCACTTTAAACCTATACCCCCACTCCAGGGAACAGACCTTGTCTATTATCTTATACTAAATTCTACTGTACTCTAAGCTACTTTCTCCCCCACCCCACCCCCACCCACACCCCCACCCCCCTGTCATTTTTCTCTCCACTCTGCAGGCACCCTGCCTCTATTCCTGATGAAGGGCTTTTGCCCGAAACGTCGAATTTCCTGCTCTTCAGATGCTGCCTGACCTGCTGTGCTTTTCCTGAGTGGTCAACAGGTGAAGCAGAGGCCTAAGTGGGCTGGAGGAAGGGGCATTATATTGGCACAAAGCACTGGCTAGACACTGGGGACTGAAAAGAGAGATTAGATTAGATTACAGTGTGGAAACAGGCCCTTCAGCCCAACAAGTCCACACCGACCCGCTGAAGCGCAACCCACACATACCCCTACATTTACCCCTATACCTAACACTACGGGCAATTTAGCATAGCCAATTCACCTGACCTGCACATCTTTGGACTGTGGGAGGAAACCGGAGCACCCGGAGGAAACCCACGCAGACATGGGGAGAACGTGCAAACTCCATACAGTCAGTCGCCTGAGGCGGGAATTGAACCCGGGTCTCTGGCGCTGTGAGGCAACAGTGCTAACCACTGTGCCAACGTGCTGCCCACTATGCACATGTACACAAGCATTTTTCCAATATTTCTGTTGTAAGGTTCTACCTCTGCTATCCATATACATCACATCATTCTCCACCACTTCCGCCATCCGTATACATCACATCATCCTCCGTCACTTCCACCACCTACAAACAGACCCAAACACCAGGGAGAGACATTCCCTCTGCAATTGCCTCGTCACCCACCAGCCCACACCTCACTCCCGGCATCTTCCCCTGCCACCGCAGGAAGTGCAAAACCTGCACCCATGTCTCCCCCTTCACCTCCGTCCAAGGCCCCAAAGGATCCTTCCACATCCGACAGAAATTTGCCTGTACCTCCTTCAATATCATCTAAGGTATCTGTTGCAACTGATGCAGTCTGCTCTACATTGGGGAGACAGGATGCCAACTTGCAGATTACTTAGAGAACATCTCTGGGACACCCGCACCAACCAACCCCACCACCCCATGGCTGAACACTTCAACTCCCCCTCCTACTCTGCCAAGGACTTGCAGGTCCTGGGACTCCTCCAACGCCAAACCCTTACCACCTGCGCCTGGAGGAAGAATGCTTCATATTCTGTCTTGGGCCATGCAACCCCACAGGATCAATGTGGATTTTACCAGTTTCCTCATTTCCCCTCCCCCTTCCCCCACCCCACCCCCCATTATCCCAGTTCCTAGCCTCCAACTCAGCTCCGCCCTCTTGACCTGTCCATCCCCCCCCCCCCCCCTCTGACCTATCACCTTCTCCCCACCTTTATCTACCTATCTTGCCCCCAACCCCAAACCCCTCCATTTATCTCTCAGCCCCCTGGCCCACAAGCCTCATTCCTGCTGAAGGTCGATTCGCCTGCTCCTCGGATGCTGCCTGACCTGCTGTTTTTTTCCAGCACTACACTCTCGACTCCGATCCCCAGCATCTGCAGTCCTCACTTTCTCCAAGGTTCGATACCCCAAACCTTGTACATCAAGTGACTTTCTCTGCACCACATCCTCTCCTCACTTATCATCTGTCCACCTGCATTTGCAGCAGAGGACCATTGTGTTCAGAACGTAGGAAAGGGTAAGTCATTCAGCCTCTTGAGCCAGTTTCATCAATGTGAGCATATTTCAGGCTGAGGGCTTCAACGTGTGTGCCTTTAAAGGTGTCAGTTTAAGTGTGAGCATATTTCAGGGGAGACGATTCAGCGAGAGTGTATTTCAGGGTCTAAGATTCCATGTGAGCATGTTTCAAAGAGAGATTCTGTGTGAGCATGAGATTGAGTGTGATTCAGGGTGAGAATTTCAATGAGCCTGTGTTTCAGGGTAAGTTTCAGTGTGAATATGTTTCACAATGTGAGAGTCAGTATGAGCGTGTTTCAGGGTATGAGTCAGTGTGTGTCTGTTTCAGGGTCAGAGGTTCATTTTGTGTGTTTCAGGGTATGAGAGTTCATGAGTGTGTGTGTGTTTCAGAGTGTGAGCGGAGTTGCTACACTTATTTTCTGGCTAAAAAGGTATTGGCAATTTCTTTTAACCAAGTAAGTTATAGAAATATTAGTTTTTCCTAAACGCTGGATGGAGTTTACCAATGCAAAGTCATGCTGTTTGTGATGAAAATGCACGAGCAATGTTAGAAATGGTAACTTTAACCCACCAACATGTTAGATACAGGGATACTGGTGCCACTATAAATGCCGGAGGAAACATCACAGAAGCGCTTCACAGAAGGGTCCCAAGCACTGAGGATGTCACCTAGACAGGGGACGAAACATCTGCAACACAAATTCCCAGCTCGGCGAACAGAACCACAACAACGAGCACCCGAGCTACAAATCTTCTCCCAAACTTTGAATATTATATGCATGATGTTTTTGGGAACTGTACTAGGAACCTTATACAAAGCTTTGCTATTTTCAATTTAGAAAAGTGTATTTTGCAATTAATGGGATTATATTTTTACTATGTGTTTGTAACATTTGAAATTGTATTCTAAGTATGTGGTTTGGTTCATTTTATGTAATTGTTGTTCAAGCTCAATCTGCAGCATTGTGTGCTTATGGCTCTGCAAATGACGACTTTGTTAAAACTAAAACAAATTAAGTTATGACCTATCAAGCTAGTTCCTGTCTAGGATCTGATTTGTCTGATAATAATATTAAATGGGATAATTTCTCTCCATTTCATTCCAAAGTGACCTATCCTCTATCCTGAGACTGTGACCCCTTGTTCTGGATACCCTTGTCAGGGGGAGTATCATCCTTACATCCAGTCTGTCCAACCCTGTCAGAATTTTATACATTTGAATAAGATTCCCTCACATTCTTCTAACAGTGAATACAGCCCCGGTCGAACCAATCTTTTATGACAAAACTGCTATTCCAGGATTCAGTCCTTTTCTTTTAACTGCTGTTTCCTTGACTTCACTTAGCCTTTATGGCATTACTAGAGAAGCTATAACATTCGCTCCTGCCAAATCATTCCTTAAGATTTAATACAACTCCATCTATGGGTAAATTGTGGACAATCCAACAGTTACCATTCCAGATGTTAGCTCACACACTTAACCTTGTACCCAGTGACAAAAGGTACAGGTATATATGCCCCATGAATACATTTTACTAAAACTTTGGCATTCATGTCATTCTCTGGTGAAATAGTCATGCCTTTCCCCAACAAGAGTTTGCGTGGCTCCTGTATCTCTATGTATCATCATAGGTTTATTAAATAATTATTCCTCAAATTATGCACTTTACACATTGACAAAAATTCCCAATAAATCATTGATCATTTGTTTACTTTGTTCATTTGCCTGCACTCAAGGTGTTTCCACCTAGTCTCGCAACTGCAGTCAGTGATATAATGTGTTCTGCAGTACTCTCAGTCTGGTATCCTTTCTCTGCTGACCATGGGATTTATCCAAGGATTCCATGGATAAATCCCATGGATTGACCTGACAACTTCCAGGAATCAGCACAACAGAAGTACCTTTGTATTTGGGAATCACTTCCACCTTCAGCACTCTCTTGTGTGGCCTGTGGACAAGATCCTGGGGCATTCTCAGCTGTCTTCTTGAATCTGGTAACTTGCATTCCTTTCACCTTCCCATCTTATCTTTGTTAGTTTATGGAAGTGACAGAAAAAAGGCTTAATTTTGTGGATCAACTCGCTGCTTATCTTGCTGTTTCCATTGCAAGCTTTCAATGCCCATTTGCAACAACATGGGGGTAAATTTTTAAATTCAAGGAAAATTACTCACTCAAGGGTCTCATACATAGTCTACATTTCATGCATGCATCCAACAATCAAATTTTTTGCTTTACCCTCTCAAAGCTGCTGAAGCTTATTTTTAAATTTTGCCTGTGACTCCTATGTAGCAAGATTACTTTTTTTTAAACCAGTTCATAGTCGATAACAACTGTCCTCAGAAAGCAAGCAATTTCATCAACCAACTCTCCAACAACAATGTTCAGTTTTCCTTGGGTCACCTGTTCAGCCATCTTTTTAAAGGAAAGGAAATATTTATCATAGAGCATAGAAAAGTACAGCACAGAACAGTCCCTTTGGCCCATGATGTTGTGCCCAGCATTAATCCTAATGCAAAATAACTTAACTTAACCTACGCACCCCTCACCTCACTGCTATCCATGTGCATGTCCAGTCGCTTAAATGTCCCTAATGACTGCTTCCACCACCACCGTTGGCAACGCTTTCCATGAATTCACAACTCTCTGCGTAAAGAACCTTCCTCTGACGTCCCCTCTATACCTTTCTCCTAATATCTTAAAACTAATAGAAACAGAAAATAGGAGGAGTAGGCCATGAGACCTTTCAAGTTTGCTCTGCCATTATGGTCATGGCTGATCATACAATTCAATAGCCTGTTCCAGCCCTTCCCCCCCATATCTTCTGATCCCATTAGTCCAAGTGCTATATCCAACTCCACTTTGAAATCAAATGTTCCTTTGGTTTTGACATTTTATATGGTAGAGAATTCCACGAGCTCCCCATTCTCTAGGTAAAGAAATTTCTCCTCATTTCAATCCTAAACGGTTTACCTCATATTCTTAGACTGTAGCCCCCAATTCTGGACTTCCCCACCATTGGGAACATACTTCCTGCATCTACCCTGTTTAGTCCTGTTGGAATTTTATCGGTGAAATATCTGCACAAAGGTTGGTATCCCGTCACCAATTCACATGTGGAAAGTTCTTGACATTGGTCCAGCTCTCAAGAATGAACAGAAACTCTGACACTCCAGTCAGCCAGGGTTTCCTGACTGGACCAGATTAACAGCCCCAAATCAGGGAACTCATATTGTATGAGGTCCACCTGGTTGACCTCGTTACAATCATTACATCAATTCCTGAGTCTGGGAACATGGGCCAGTTCTATTTTGAAATTCCTCCTAGGACATTTAGCATGGGGTCAGGTTCCTTCAAATCTGCCTCTGATACAGGCAGCATGTAATGTGCAGTAGCTTGCCTGTTGCACCCAAAGCATCTTGGAAGAAACTCATTCTCCTCGTCAGGTGGCAAAAAGCAACAAAGCAGTGATATCCGCTGTGTTCATCTCAGATTCCAAGGCTTGTTGGTGAGGGAGAGCCCACCGGTTCCAGAACAGTCGGAAAGGCAGTCGAGGAGCTGGACACATTTTGCTTCCACTCCATTTGCAGGTTTGCAGCTTTCATATGGTCCATATGCTTGTTCGGGACAATTGCATCTAGTTAAATTTTACATGTCACTCAATCTGACCTTGGGTCAACCATGCCGTTTACCCATGGAGGGCCATTCCCATGGTTGCTATAGCAAACTCCATTCCCTTAAGTAAACTGTCTCTCTCACTTCGTGGAGTCCTGTGTCTGGTATTGGCATTCCTAATGCTGTTTCACCCTTCCCCTTCCCAGGCCCTAGAAGATCAGATTTAACTAGTACGGAATCTTCTCCCCATTAGCAACGGTGCTGAAGTTATCCCTGAAATTGCAAGAGGAGTGGTCCCATAATCAAAGAGGAACCAGGGCAGCTTGGTTTCTAGCGAAGCTGCAGGCTGTTTCTTTAACCTTTTGTTTCTGCCAGATCATTGGATGTTGGATAGCATACATATTGCATTGATATAGCATGGATATGTTGAATACCATTCAATTTTAGCAAATACTCAAATTTCCTGCTGGTGAATGATGGCCATTATCCATGATCAACACTTCCGGGAGTCCATGTATTGCAAAAGGTGCACACAGTTTTTCTATCATTGTCCCCATGTTTGATGAATGAACTCTACGCACATCCAGCCACTTTCAGTGGGTGTCCACAATAACTAAGAACATTGAGCCCATGAAAGGACTGCAAATTCAACATGCAAAAAGGGCCAGGATTTATCCAGCCGTTCCCACAAATGTGAGGGAGCTGCTTTGGGTAATTTTTGTCTTTATTAGTAAACATAGAACAGTACAACGCAGTACAAGCCCTTCTGCCCTCAATGTTGTGCCAATCTGTGAAACCAATCTAAAGCCCACCTAACCTACACTATTCCATTATCATCCATAGGTTTATCCAACGATCACTTAAATGCCCTTAATGTTGGTGAGTCCACTACTGTTGCAGGCAGGGCATTCCATGCCCTTACTACTTTGAGTAAAGAACCTACCTCTGACATCTATCCTATATCTATCAACCCTCAACTTAAAGCTGCTTCCCCTTTTGCTAGCCATCACCATCCAAGGAAAAAGGCTCTCACTGTCAACCCTATCTAATCCTCTGATCATCTGGTATGCCTCTATTAAGTCACCTCTTAACCTTCTCTCTAATGAAAACAGCCTCAAGTCCCTCAGCCTTTGCTCATATGACACTCCCTCCATACCAGGCAATATCCTAGTAAATCTCCTCTGCATCCTTTCCAATACTTCCATATCGTACCTATAATGCAGCGACCAGAACTGGATGCAATACTCCAAGTGCAGCCACACCAGAGTTTTGTACAGCTGCAACATAACCTCATGGATCTGAAACTCAATCCCTCTACTAATAAAAGCTAACACACTTTACACCTTAACAACCCTATCAACCTGGGTGGCAACTTTCAGGGATCTATGCACATGGACACAGATCTCTCTGCTCATCCACACTACCAAGAATCTTACCATTAGCCCAGTACTCTGCATTCCTGTTGCTCCTTCCAGAGTGAATCACCTCACACTTTTCTGCATTAAACTCCATTTGCCACCTCTCAGCCCAGCTCTGCAGCTTATCTGTGTTCCTCTGTAACCTGTGACATCCTTCTATACTGTGCACAACTCCACCGACTTTAGTGTCATCTGCAAATTTACTAATCCATCCTTCTATGCTCTCATCCAGATCATTTATAAAAATGACAAACAGCAGTGGCCCCAAAACAGATCCTTGTGGTACAACACTAGTAAATGAACTCCAGGATGCACATTTCCCATCAACCACCACCCTCTGTCTTCTTAGAGTTAACCAATTTCTGATCCAAACCGCTAAATCACCCTCAATCCCATGCCTCTGTATTTTCTACAGTGGCCTACCATGGGAAACTTTATCAACGCTTTACTGAAATCCATATACACCACATCAACTGCTTTACCCTCATCCACCTGTTTGGTCTCCTTCTCAAAAAACTCAATAAAGCTTGTGAGGCACGACCTACCCTTCACAAAACTGTGTTGACCATCTCTAAGCAAATTATCCCTTTCTAGATGATTATAGATCCTATATCTTATAATTCTTTCCAAAGCTTTGCCACAACAGAAGTGAGGCTCACTGGTCTATAATTACCAAGGTTGTCTCTACTCCCCTTCTTGAACAAGGGAATACCAATTGCTATCCTCCAGTCTTCTGGCACTATTCCTGTAGACAATAACAACAGTAAAGATCAAAGCCAAGGATTCTGCAATCTCCTCCCGAGCTTCCCAAAGAATCCTAGGATAAATTCCATCTGGCCCAGGAGACTTATCTATTTTCACACTTTCCAGAATTACTAACACGTCCTCCTTATGAACCTAAATCCCGTCTAGTCTAATAGCCTGTATCTCAGTATTCTCCTTGACCACAGTCTTTTTCCCGTTTGAATACTGATAAAAAAAGTTATTTAGCATCTCTCCTATGTATTCAGACTCCACGCACAACTTCCCACTACTGTCCTTGACTGGCCCTAGTCATTCTTTTATTCCTGACATATCTATAGAAAGCTTTTGGATTTTCATTTATCCTACCTGCCAAAGACTTCTTAAGACCCCTACTGGCTCTTCTTAGCTCTTTCTTTAGATCCTTCCTGGCTAACTTTTAACTCTCAAGTGCCCTAACTGAGCCTCAGAGTTTGAGTTCAGAGCAAATTTTATTAAAGACTGGTTCTGCAATCATTGAAACGATTGCACCAGTATCAACCTCCATTAGAACCAAGTGACTATTCAACCAGACATGTATTTTGATTGGTTCTGATTTGGATGTTGCCAAGCAATTTAACTGTTACAAACTTTTCCTCGTGCACTATCCTGGAATACTGGCCTGTGACTTCTCTAACTCAATTTAGGTGTAGTCGAATTCTTTTACAATCCACAGTCCTCGTACCAACAGCAATCACTCTGACTTGCCAGCCTGGATCCTGAAGAAAATTTTAACCATTTGGCTGAGGCTTGGTTTTGTTTTGAGCTTTTGCTGTGGGCTGATTTGGGGTCCCTCTGTTCATGATATGTCCAGAGTGAGGCTATGCAGTTGCACCACTCAAGTGGTATTCCCAAACTCAGTTGGATTAGCGAGGGTGTCCACTCCCATCAGAATATCCTGCAACTCATATGTTCCACTTGCCGCATTTTCCAATGATAAAGCCAGTTGTAGTGCCTGTTTGCGGTTCAGTTAGGTTTCAGCTAGTAGGCGCTTTTGCAAGGTTACATAATTAATCCCACATATCAGTCTCTCAACATCTCGTTAACAGTTAAATCAAAGTCAAATGCCTCTGCCAGTCGTCTTAAATATCGTCAAAATCTTGGATTCCCCTGGTTCTTGAATTGCCAAGTAAAACCGCTAACATCTCCGAATTAGAGGCTTTGATCGCAATATTCTAAATCCGTCAACTCTTGAAAGATTTTAGTATCTGTGCCTCAGGAAAAGTTAAACTCCTAATAACCAAAAAAGCTGTGTGTTCACAGCTGTCAGGAGAATTACTCATTGCTTTTCATCTGCCCCAATATCATTTGCCCGGACAAAAGAACACATTCTTTCCACATACTGGGCCCAAACTTCGATAGCATGATTCAATGAGTCAAGCTTCCCAAATAAAGGCATGATGCCAGAAATGCTTACCCCAACTCAAAGACAATTGTTGCGAGTGAACATCTTCAGGAATGTGCTTTTCTCTTGTCACCACTAAAATAACTGAACAGAAGCTGGTATCCTGTCACCAACTCACCCATTATTTACACACAGAAGGTCCTTGACAACTGATCCATCTTCCTCAGACCTAGCTCTGAGTGAACAGAACCTCTGACATGCCTGTTTATATTTTTTTCCCCACTCCTGTTTATCTTGGTCAGCCAGAGCTCCCTGATTGGACCAAATTAACAATCCCAATCAGGGAACCCATATTCTCTGAAGCCCACCTGGTTTGACCTTATTGCAATCACTACAATAGATTTCTATAAGATGCCCTGTTATTCTTCTAAACTCCAGTGAATATAATTTTAACCAATCTAGTCTCGCTTTATATATCAGTCCTACCATCCCAGGAATCAGTCTGGTACATCTTGGTTACAGTCCCTCTGTACGAAGAAAATCCTACTTAATCCTAAAACGACCAGAATGGCACACAATATTCCAGGTATGATCTCATCAAGGACCTATACAATTGCAGCAAGACATCCCTGTTCCTGTACTCAAATCCTCTCACTATGAAGGCGAATATACTATTCCTAACTGCTTGCATCGCTTTCGTCAGATTTTGAAAGCCTACACAAATTTAAACAGTCCAATTGGGTTTTGACTCTGGTCTTTGCCAAAAGTCAGAGCCTTCTTTTAACATTCCAGCCTTTTAACATTAGTTTATTGCCAAAACAGAATTTCTTCAATGAATTGGCAATAATTTGTTAACATGCACAGCAGTGATATAAAAGTCTAAATGCCTACCTATCTAGATATCTCCAAAAGACCTATGCAAACACACGCATGGTGTTTCTCTTCTGAAAGAGAGGAAAAAAAGATTTCTGTACAGAAATGGACTTTCTGAAAAAAAACACCTTGGCCAATGGAATATTCATGAAGGTAAAGGGATAACGTATAGAATGTTCTCTAATGTTCATGCTTGTGTGATCAAGTCATTAATACTGTTTTTGATGGCTTGTAGAAACAACTTGCTCATGAAACAAGTCATGTTTGATGGGTGGCACGGTGGCACAGTGGTTAGCACTGCTGCCTCACAGCACCAGAGACCCGGGTTCAATTCCCACCTCAGGTGACTGACTGTGTGGAGTTTGCACATTCTCCCCGTGTCTGTGTGGGTTTCCTCCGGATGCTCCGGTTTCCTCCCACAGTCCAAAGATGTGCAGGCCATGCTAAATTGCCCGTGGGGTAAAGGTAGGGGTATGGGTGGGTTGTGCTTCGGTGGGACGGTGTGGACTTGTTGGGCCGAAGGGCCTGTTTCCACGCTGTAAGTAATCTAATCTAATATGTCGACAGTTCATAGTTGTTTACCTGTGGTTTGCATCAATTTACTTGTAATAAGTTGCAGTTTTTGTCAAGTACAGAAACCTTGTCCATATTTTCTATTAACTTGAATCTGAGTAACTAGGGGCATTCAGAAAATGCTCAACCTTTATGATAGTTTCGGGAATAGTAGGCTTATTTCCAGTGCACTATTCTTGTGAGGCATAACAGGAGGTATCAGGGGCCCTGCCAGTAATTGTCAAATCCTCTCTGGCCACAGGTGAGGTGCTACAGGACTGCAGGGGAAATATGAAAGAACCAGGCAGAGTGGGGAAGGATGAGTGGGGGAGAGGGCCGTGAGGAGACAGACAGGAACATACCTACTCAGCGAAGACGCCAACAATGAAAGCATCCCAACTTCTAACTTCAACCAAATTCCAATCCAATGGCAGGCATGGAGGGGGGTGGGGGTGGGGTGGCGGGGGGGGGGGGGGGGTGAATAGAAAGGAAATCCAGCTCCGTTTGCAACATGCAAGAAGGTAGGGAGAGAGTGAAGAGATTGGAGGGAAAAAAGGAAGTGGGGAAAAGAAGTGGGGGAGACAAAGGGTTAGGGAAGAGAAAGAAATGGGGAAAGAGAAAGGGATGGGGGAAAGAAGGAAGTGGGGGTAAGAGAAGAGTATTGGGGAAGAAAAAGGAGTGAGGGGAAGAGAAGGGGATAGGGAGTGTTTCCATGAGTAGGATCTGAGGATACAGTCTCAAAGTGCTCCTTGGATGCTGCCTGCACTGCTGTGCTCTTCCAGCACCACTAATCCAGAATCTGGTTTCCAGCATCTGCAGTCATTGTTTTTATATCAAAGTGAAAGGACAACCCTGTAGAACTGAGATGTGGAGGAATTTCTTCTGCCAGCAAGTGGTGAATTTGTGGAACTCATTGCTGCAGAAGCCAAGTCATTGAGTGTAATTAAAACAGAAATAAATAGGTTCTGATTAGTAAGGGGAATCAAGGGCTAAGAATGAAAATAGAAGGATGGGGTTGAGAAACATATAAGCCATTATCAAAAGGCGGAGCAGACTTGAAGGGGTGAATTGTATAACTCCACTCCTACATTTTACAGTCTTATACGATCAAGGAAGGGGAAGCAAGGAAGGGGTTGGTGCGGAAGGGCAGAGATGTAGGAAGAGGGGATGGAGAGGAAGGGGATACAGTGGAGAAAGGGGTGTGGGTGCAGGGGACAGGGAGAAGATAGTAGGTTGGAGAGGACATGGAGGAGGGATATGAGGGAGATGGATGGGGGACAGTTGGAGATGAAGGTGGGGAGACAGATGGAGGTTGATGTGGAAGAGATGGAGATGGGAGTGCAAGGAGATTGGGGGGTTAGCTGGAGGGAGTGTGAGGGGAGATGGAAATAGGGATGTAGGGGTAGATAGAGGAGGTATGGGGAGAGATGGGGATGGGTTGATTGAATGAGGGTAGAGAAGATGGAGATGTGAGGAGAAATGGAGGACGGGGAGTTGGCAATAGGGTTGGGAGATGATGGAGATGAGGTGGGGAAGATGGAGGTCTGGATGATGGAGGAGAGTGTGGGAGAGATGGAGGTCTGCAAGATGGAGGAGTGTGTGAATATAAAGATGGAAATGTGGGGAGATGGAGCTCAGGAGAGATGGTAGTCAGAGGAGATGAAGGAGGTGTGGGAGAGATATAGATGGGGATGTGGGGGAGATATAGATGGGGATGTGGGGCAAGATGAAAATATGAGGGAGATGGAGCTGTGGGGGGAATATAGATGTGGGAAAGATGGAGGAGTGGTGGGGGAGAGATGGGGTAATGGTAGAAGATGTGGGGGGGGGGGAAGATGGAGATGGGGCTATGGGGTGGGTGTAGATGTGGAGGAGATGGAGATGTGGGCAGGGAATGGAGATGGGATGTGTGGCAGACAGTGAAAGGATGTGGAGAAGATGGAGACGCAGTTATAAGGGAGGAAATGCCGTGGGGAGAGATGGTGGGTGATGGTGTTGGGAGGGACCTTCATGAAGAGATAAGGGGAATGGTAATAGGAGATATAGCTGGGTGTGAGCATGGATTTGCCAAGAGGTGGGGTAAGGGCAGTGTAGGGGAGGAAACAGAGATGGGACTGTGGGGGTTGGGAAATGGAGGTGTGTGTGTGGGAGAGATGGGGGTCTGGGAAGGGAGAGATGGGGGTGTTGAGAGTGTGAGGGAGAGAGATGGGGGGATGGGTGGAGAGATGGAGGCATGAAGAAGAGAGATGGGGGTATGGGGGGTAAGATGGGGGTGTGTGAGGGGGAGGGATGGGGGTGTGAGATGGGACTGAGGGGGATAGGAAGATGGAGATATGGGGGGAGATGGGGCTATGGAGGGGAAGTGATGGGGATGTGTGGGGGGGGAGAGATAGAGGTGTGTGTATATAAGAAAAATGGGGGTGTGTGGCTGGGAGAGATGGGGTGGAGATATGGGGGAGAGATGAGGTTGTGTGGGGGAGAGATAGGGTGTGGCAGGGGGAGATGGGAGTGTGGGGAGGGATATGTGGGTGTGGGAGAGATGGGCTGGTTGGGAGGATCTGGGATATGGGCGAGGTGATCGGGGTGTGGAGATCGGGGTGTTGGAGGGAGAGGGACATGGAGCTGTGGGGAGAAATATGGGTACAGGGGCTAGTGGGAGATGGGGGAGAGGGAGATACGTGTGGGGTAAGATGGGGGTATGGAAAGGAATAGGGTGATGGGGGGGGTGAGGAAGTCAGGGAGGAGAGGGAGAGTGGGGAAAATGTGGGAGATGGTGGTGTGTGGGGGGGAGATGACGGGGTTGTGGGAGATGGGGGAGTGGGGAGGGATGGGGCTGTGGAGGGAAGGGAGAGGGTGATGGAAGTGTGGGGTGGAGATAGGGTGTAGGAGGGGAGATGGGGAAGAGATGGAATTGTGGGAGAAAGGGAGATTAGGGTGTGTGAGAAGAATGGAGGAAATGTGGATGTGGGGGGGAAGGGGAGGTGTGTAAAAGATGGGGTTGTGGGGGAGAGATGGGGTGTGGGGAAGATAGGGGCGGGTGTGAGGGGCAGATGGGGGAAAGACGGGGTTGTGGGTGGGAGAAGGGGGGTTGTGTGGGAGATGCAGATGGGGGAGATGGGGGGGGTGAGGGGGAGATGGGGGCATGTGAGGGGGAGGTTGGGGCGCGTGAGGGGGAGATGGGGGCGTGTGAGGGGGAGATGGGGGCGCGTGAGGGGGAGGTGGGGGCGCGTGAGGGGGAGGTGGGGGCGCGTGAGGGGGAGATGGGGGCGCGTGAGGGGGAGATGGGGGCACGTGAGGGGGAGATGGGGGCGCGTGAGGGGGAGATGGGGGCGCGTGAGGGGGAGATGGGGGCGCGTGAGGGGGAGATGGGGGCGCGTGAGGGGGAGATGGGGGCGCGTGAGGGGGAGATGGGGGCGCGTGAGGGGGAGATGGGGAGTGTGAGGGAGAGATGGGGGTGTGAGGGAGAGAGGGAGGTGTGAGGGAGAGAGGGAGGTGTGAGGGAGAGAGGGGGTGTGTGAGGGAGAGAGGGGGTGTGTGAGGGAGAGAGGGGGTGTGTGAGGGAGAGAGGGGGTGTGTGAGGGAGAGAGGGGGTGTGTGAGGGAGAGAGGGGGTGTGTGAGGGAGAGATGGGGGGGTGTGAGGGAGAGATGGGGGGTTTGAGGGAGAGATGGGGGGTTTGAGGGAGAGATGGGGGGTGTGAGGGAGAGATGGGGGGTGTGAGGGAGAGATGGGGGACACCCCACATCCACAAGCATTCACTCCCTCCCTACTACCAGCAATTTGTAGTTGTAGTTTGTACTGTCCTCAGGAGGCACCACAGAAATTTGCCCAAGACCCTTAAATCGCACTGTCCAAACTTATGACTACTTCCATCGAGAGCAACCTACTGGAACATGGGAATGCCAGCATCTGCACGTTCTCCACTAAGCCAGTTACTATC